>NC_088217.1:50662763-50946325 GCF_036934945.1 Oncorhynchus masou masou | reverse complement strand
GATCCAAACGTTCTGACCTAACAACAGCAGTCAAGCACCCAAGCCAACTGGCTAACATTGGCTAGCTTGCTAGCTACTTCCAGGCACAAATGAGAGAACAGCTCCCTCTGACCATTTTGCTCTCCCTAGCAGAGCTGGTTAGGCTGTTTTTATTTTTTTATCCAGAGCGTTGGTGACTGTAACTGTGCCGCTGGCAACAATTTAATTACGCTTTTTTGACAACGTTTACTGACACCGGCCATATTCAACAGGTGTTGAGCATTCGTAAATTCATCAAATTTACCAGCTACTGTATGTCTATCTGTAACGGTTTTCTTGGTCGCAGCGTGGTGGTTATTCATGGTATTTTAATAAAGACACTATACATGAATAAACTAACAAAACAATAAACGTGAGAAAACCTAAACAGCCTATCTGGTGAAAACAAACACAGAGACAGGAACAATCACCCACAAACACACAGTGAAACCCAGGCTACCTAAGTATGATTCTCAATCAGAGACAACTAATGACACCTGCATCTGATTGAGAGCCATACTAGTCCGAAACATAGAAATACCCAAATCATAGAAAAACAAACAGACTGCCCACTCCAACTCACGCCCTGACCATACTAAATAATGACAAAACAAAGGAAATGAAGGTCAGAACATGACAGTACCCTACTAAATGACCCCACCGGACTGAGGGGCAGCTCGGGACAGAGGGGCGGAAGCTCTGGACAGAGGGGCGGAAGCTCTGGACAGAGGGGCGGAAGCTCTGGACAGAAGGGCAGGGGCTCTGGCCTGAGGGGCTCTGGCGCCTCTGGGCTGAGGGGCTCTGGCGCCTCTGGGCAGACTGGCGGCACTGGCGGCCCCTGGCTGACTGGCGGCACTGGCGGCCCCTGGCTGACTGGCGGCCCCTGGCTGACTGGCGGCCCCTGGCTGACTGGCGGCCCCTGGCGGCCCCTTGCAGACTGGCGGCACTGGCGGCGCTGGGCAGACGGGTGGCTCAGATGGCGCTGGGCAGACTGGCGACTCTGATGGCGCTGGGCAGACGGGAAGCTCCGGCAACGCTGGAGAGGAAGGCTCTGGCAGCGCTGGACTGAGTAGCTCTGGCGCCTCTGGAATGAGGGGCTCTAGCGCCTCTGGACTGAGGGGCGGGAGCTCTGGCAGCGCCTTACCTGGTTGAATGCTCCTGGTCGCCCTGCCAGTGCGGCAAGGTGGAATAGCCCGCACTGGGCTATTCAGGCGAACCAGGGACACCGTGCGCAAGGCTGGTGCCATGTAAGACGGCCCAAGGAGATGCACTGGAGACCAGATGCATAGAGCCGGCTTCATGGCACTTGGCTCGATGCTCACTCTAGCCTTGCCAGCCGTGTTCCCTCATATCGCCGGCTCCTCTCTCCGGCTGCCTCTGCTCTCCTAGCAGCCTCCACCTATTCCCATGGAAGGCGATCCTTTCCCGCCAGGATCTCCTCCCATGTGTAGCAACCCTTGCCGTCCAATACATCATCCCATGTCCATTCCTCCTTGCGCTGCTCCTGCTTCCGCTGCCTGTCACCACGTCGCTTGGTCCTGTTGTGGTGGGTGATTGTGTAACGGTTTTCTTAAGGTGAAGGAGAGGCGGACCAAAACGCAGCGTGGTGGTTATTCATGGTACTTTAATAAAGACACTATACATGAATAAACTAACAAAACAATAAAAGTGAGAAAACCTAAACAGCCTATCTGGTGAAAACAAACACAGAGACAGGAACAATCACCCACAAACACACAGTGAAACCCAGTCTACCTAAGTATGATTGTCAATCAGAGACAACTAATGACATCTGCCTCTGATTGAGAACCATACTAGGCCGAAACATAGAAATACCCAAATC
Source organism: Oncorhynchus masou masou (assembly GCF_036934945.1). Classification (NCBI taxonomy): domain Eukaryota; kingdom Metazoa; phylum Chordata; class Actinopteri; order Salmoniformes; family Salmonidae; genus Oncorhynchus; species Oncorhynchus masou. The sequence continues at coordinate 50,944,464 of NC_088217.1, read as the reverse complement.
ATAGAAAAACAAACATAGACTGCCCACCCCAACTCACGCCCTGACCATACTAAATAATGACAAAACAAAGGAAATTAAAGGTCAGAACGTGACACTATCGACAGTTGTCACAATGACATTATGGATATTCTATTGAAATGGTTACTTGCATAGTGGAGTCTTTTGTTTAGACATGTAGCTAGCTAGCTAAACAATGAACCATAATCCCAACTCATAACAGTACCCTGCATGAAACTACAGGTAGCTAAACAACCATGTGCAATGTTAGCAAGCTAAGTAGCAATGCAAATGGATTTGTGATATGAATAATATAACTACACAGATCTCATACTTGTAATGTTAGCTATTGAGCCAGCCAGCTAAAGTCAGCTAGCTAGCTAACAGTACACTTTAACTTGAAATTAAAACTAATTTCTGACAAAATTACAAACGTGTAATATTTGAAAATGTAGCCTGCTCGACTATCTTACCTGTAAACATGGATGGACACTTCTCCCTCTCTGTCACGGATGCCATGATTGCCCTTTGTTTTAAGATGTGATCCGGGGACCAATGTTTGATACAAAAGTGTGTTCTCTTTTCGAATCGGTCTGCATATTTGAAATCAAACATCAGAATTTTCCACATCTCCTTAGCTATCATACTATCATACTCTAAAACGTGGTCCTCCAGAAAGTGGAGAGCAATACTTATGCAGTTCTACTACGTGATATTTTTTTGAAAAAAAATCTGCTTTAGAAAGGATTACCGGCACACACTGACCAGCTCATGTTATAGACAGAATCGTGCTACTTGGCAGACCAATCTGAAATCATCCCTCGGCATATCCATCCTACTCATTATCTCAGCTAATCATGTCTAGCAGGAAGGTTGATGACTTTTACTGTGGCTAAACCGACTACATGAAAGTTCATATGTTCCAGAAGGCATTTCTGCCAAAAAAAAACACATTTGGATTATTTTTTAAAGTTTACGTTCAAATGGCTCTCCTGTGAAGTAGTGACACGCGACATACGCCTAGTTTCCTGAAATGAGTCACATATTTAATAATGATCCCTTACCTAGCTTTTTTTCTTACTTTTTGTTCTAAATAGATACAGCATATTTGATTGTGTAAAAATGCATGAAATGAGCTGAAGATGCCCAAAACTATTCTGGAGAAGTACAGCAGACCCCCATTAGGTTATGTCCCCCCCACTTTTAAAATCAAAGTGGCGCCCATGGTGCTGTCACGCCCTGACCTTAGAGATCCCTATTATTCTCTATGTTTGGTTAGGTCAGGGTGTGACTCGGGTTGGGAAAGTCTCTGTTTTCTATTTCTTTGTTTTTGGCATAGTGTGGTTTCCAATCAGAGGCAGCTGTCTATCGTTGTCTCAGATTGGGGATCATATATAAGTTGTCATTTTTCTTTTGGGTTTTGTGGGATCTTGTTTTGTGTTTAGTGTCTATGCCTGACAGAACTGTTCACTTTGGTTTTCGCGGTGTTATTTTGTTTAGGTGTTATTTGAATAAAAGGAATCATGAACACTTACCACGCTGCGCTTTGGTCCATTCTTCCTACCATCAACGAGAGCCGTTGCAGGTGCTTAATATTAGGAAAGTTGAGAAATAAATATAGTAGGCCTAGCCTATAGAAAGCTGATGGGATCCTAAGATTTATTAAGAAGCACGGGTGACAATCAAATCAGGCTACTGTACAACATTACAGGAGTGCAGTATAGTTCATTACTATAACAGGTTAGGAAGGCCTGAATGAGACATGTCAGTCACCAGTCTCATCGGAGCTTGCTCTCTCCTTCCCTGTAATGACCAACACGGTGGTGAAACTTCTACATTTACGGTCTTCAGTTTCAAGGTCACTGACCAAGAGTAAAGCTGGCTTTGTAACACATAGTTTGACCAAGGACGTGCATTTGGAAGAACAATGAGCTAGTTGCAAGACGATGTTTGATGTAACATCCACAAACAATATATCATGGTTTTATATCTATTTTATATCTACAGTAACATTACTATGGACTGTGAATACAAGTTCCCGAACCCCCGTCCCTGTTTTCCAAACAGGGCTAGATTAAAAATCATAAACCACATGTTTTTATAGACTTAATCTAGAGTTTTCTTTAAAACTATTGATCTGTGAACATCATCACATTCATGTTTTTGTATCAATACATTGTGTTAAGTTATTACCGCCACACCGGAAGTCGCAAGTCATGACGGCAGTCAAATTCCATTTGACCGTTTAGTCACGGTAACGAGTCAGAGGTTCATGCATACCCCTGTGAGCTAGTTGATATTTTGTATTGCTTGTGGGTAACACTTTCTCAAAAAATGTCACGAGGCAATCCCACACGCCTACTAAACTTCTCAGCCTCCTTTAAAGTCTATGTCACTCTTTCATTCCTAACCAACCTCTATTGACTGCATCAACTAAGAGCCAAAGGAACACGTCACAACTGTCACATCGCCTCTTCAATGTGCTGTCGACTGCAGATAAGACGAAGTGTGTGGGTGGGTGGGTCACAATAACCGTCATAATACTGTCACAGCCTACATACACTGCAGTAGTTTCCCTTACTGAAGCCGCTCTGCCAACAAGAGTCAGGGCACATATCACTTACAGCCATCACAACCACCCACAGCATCACACATCACCTGGTTTACTCTACCCTGGAGTGGAGGAGTCTCACATGTTAATTAACCTTTGACGTGATCAAGTATATTGTTTCTCACAAGTGGTGATTTCCATGTAAAACTACCCATGAATACGTTTTATAGGAGCATATCAAATTTGATGTCAAATGAAAGCTAAAAGTGGGAAATTATGGGAATTTATGGGAAATTTATGGGAAATTAAGTCATAGGTACGTTTTTCAACCATTGTCCATCCTAAAAATGTGGAATACGCAAAAGCTTTGATTTATGGTCACACAGATGGAAAAGGGGTCTTAAAAAACATGTAGCAAAAGTTGGTAAAACTGTACGTGACACTCCACATCATAACATGATATGTCATGACAGCTGACCTAACTTGTTATAACCTGTTATAACCTGTTATAATATGGTCATAACACTGCCACAATATATATATATTTAGACCTGTTGTGACTCATGTTGCATTATTTTATGGCTGGTTATGACATCTACATAAGAATGTCAAAACCCACAAAACCTACCACACAAGGCAAAACATTCCATTACATAGCCTGCGTGGCAACAATTTTTTTAATTTACCATGTTAAATTAGCACTGTAATTGCACACACATTGTTGTCAGACAAGCACCTACCCCAATGATCTGTTGCTGATGACTGAGATGAATGCAGGAGCAGATTTTTAGGAGCAGGACAAGACACCCTCTTTTTGACTGATATAAGGGCATGTATGTGACGGGCCTATCTGGCTTATATGATTATGATGGTCATTATGCTTCTTGGCAGTGTCATAAAGTGTATTTTCTACAGGTTATTTAAAATACGATGAAAAAAAACATGACTGTAAAGAATTCATTACAACAACAACAAAGGACTTAAGAAACAAACTTTCAAACAAAAGGAAACTTCTTGGCAGAGAAAAAACTCCTTTGAATAAACGTGGGTTTTGACACTCTTATGTAGGTGTCAAAATCAGCCATAAAATAACGCAATATATGTCACAACAGGTGTAAATATATGGGTCATGACACTGTCGTAATGTGTTACCGTATGACACTGGGTGTCAAATAAAGTGTTACCCAACATTTGTATTTAGTTTTGGAGAATTTATTTGCCTTCTGTAAGTTTAAGAAATATTGCCTAAATGTCTTGTCATTTTGTTAGCAAAAACCCACATCTCTTTAAGATCGTTTCTCTCAGGGGCCTCCCGGGTGGCGCAGTGGTTAAGGGCGCTGTACTGCAGCGCCAGCTGTGCCATCAGAGACTCTGGGTTTGCGCCCAGACTCTGTCGTAACCGGCCGCGGCTTGGTCGGTAGGGATGTCCTTGTCTCATTGCGCACCAGCGACTCCTGTGGCAGGACAGGTGCCTTGTGCGCTAGCCAAGGTTGCCAGGTACACAGTGTTTCCTCCAGCACATTGGTGCGGCTGGCTTCCGGGTTGGATGTGCGCTGTGTTAAGAAGCAGTGCGGCTGGTTGGGTTGTGTATCAGAGGACGCATGACTTTCTACCCTTGTCTCTCCCGAGCCCGTACGGGAGTTGTAGCGATGAGACAATTGGATACCACGAAATTGGGGAGAAAAAGGGGTAAAAAAAAAAAAAAAAAAGATTGTTTCTCTCACTCACTGTCACGCCCTGGTCGAAGTATTTTGTGTTTGTCTTCATTTATTTGGTCAGGCCAGGGTGTGGCATGGGTTTTTGTATGTGGTGTGTTTGTATTGGGATTGTAGGTGTTCTAGTTAAGTCTATGGCTGTCTGAAGTGGTTCTCAATCAGAGGCAGGTGTTTATCGTTGTCTCTGATTGGGAACCATATTTAGGCAGCCATATTCTTTGAGTGTTTCGTGGGTGATTGTCCTTAGTGTCCTGATGTCCTTGTTCTGTGTTTATTTACACCAGTATAGGCTGTTTCGGTTTTCGTTACGTTCTTTGTTTTGTAGTGTTTGTAATTGATTCGTGTTTTACGTTTGTTTATTAAACATGGATCACAATCTACACGCCACATTTTGGTCCGACTCTCCTTCCCACCTAGAAAGCCGTAACACTCACAAGGAAGGAGGATTATGAACGTTCACAGAAGTAACAAGTAAAGGTAGACCTACCAATTACTTATGGTGTTTTTACTGATAATGTTGTTTATGAATTATTAAGTGATTAAAACACATCCCTCCGTTACCAAATCAGTAAGACTGACCACAAAATCTGTCACATAATGACTGTAATTGAATTGGCCACAATGGGAAATTATAGTAGTCACAAACCAGAGATCCAGTAGAGCAAAGTATAGCACAGTAGAGTATAGTACAGCACAGTAGAGCACACATGAGTAGAGTACAGTATAATATAATATACTCTACTGGACTGTACTTTACTGTACTGAAGTATACTATACTCTATATTTCTTTACTCTATTGTACTGTGCTGTGCTCGACTGTATTGTACTTTACTGTGCTCTGCTATATTGTACTATACTGTTCTGTACTGAACTAATCTCTACTCTACTTTTCTTTACTTTGTTGTACTGTTCTCTACTCTACTCTGCTCTTTTGTACTCTACTGTGCTGTACTGTGATGTCTATGCTTGGATACAGATTTGGTATGGCCTGGACCAACCACATTTGGTCTTGTTTGGGGTCCGAGCTCATTCAAAAAATAGGCCGTGTGAATAATACCCAAACATGCAAAGGAGGATATAAAATGTTTCTACTTTGGGTACCTATTCAGGATACAGAACCATGATGAAAATGACATTCATATGCATTTCTGTATAGTACAGATCAAGGACCCATGATGTCATTCTGTAACTATAATTCTGTTATCGGGTGTTGATCCACTTCAGTTACTGTAGTTCAATACCCAAAACAGATTTTCAAACTCAAGATGTCATATCATAGCTGGCACCGTATTTTTTTCTGAAGACAACGTTGAATCTTAATTCGGAGTAGATATTTAACTTAAAAAAAAAAAACTTGGTCACATAAAAAACTGAGGGAGAATTGAATGTCATTTACCAAACTTTGTGTCTGCATCGTTCCTAAAGTAAATGTGTTTTAGTAAAATATTCAGTGGCAATTGTTAAAAGTAGACTTGTTAGTCCTGTGTGGCCCACTTGGTAGAGCATGGCACTTACAATGCCAGGGTTGTGGGTTTGATTCCCATGGGGGACCAGTATTAAAATGTATAAACTCACTATTATAAATTGCTCAGGATAAGTGTCTACTTAAATGTTACTCTTTACAATAGTTAATTTTTGCTTGGCATACATTTTAAAGTAAAAAAGTATGTCTCAGCGTCACTCTGTTTCTGTGGAATTGCAACAAGTACAACAACAGGTTGATTATGTTGATCCAACTGGAATGATCTACAAAAAAATATTTACAAAAGTGACACAAACAAAAGTCTGGTCCCTCTTTGCTGCTCCCAAGATAAATGTTTATGAATCCAGTGATGCAGCATTTTAGTGATAGTAGCCTTTGTAACTCTTGTCATGGATTTTGACACATTTCTGTAAGATTATATTTTTATAGAATCTCCCGCAGAAACAGTCATCATCAGTGTTGCAGAGATGACTCAAGTAATGCTCACTGCCAAGCTGATGGATTGTTTTCAGACTCAAGTAATGCTTACTGCCAAGCTGATGGATTGTTTTCAGACTCAAGTAATGCTCACTGCCAAACTGATTAATTGTTTTCAGACTCAAGTAATGCTCACTGCCAAGCTGATGGATTGTTTTCAGACTCAAGTAATGCTCAATGCCAAGCTTACTTGTTGGAAATATTACTGTATGTTTGATGTTTTACTGTGTGTTTTTTTTTCATAACCAGAGCGCTATTGTTAGAGGTCCCAGTTTTGGGACGGGTGCAGCAGATAGTAGTTCCTGTAACACAGGATAAATGATAAAACAGGAGAACGTGGCTTCTCTTTCAAAGGTTCTCTCAATTATGAGAACACACAGGTGGATGATCGTGTATAGTCCCAGTGTGAAAGGAACACATCTCACAACCTCCTACTGACCAACAGTAGTATAAGTGCATTGCAATGGCAAAACCTCGGAGGACTGACATTTCAGCAAAAGCATTCTTCCCCAATGCAAAGAAACAATACACAAACACAAATGTGACCATACATTTTGTGTGCATCACAGTTCTGTACTGTTTTTCTAATCCCCATAATTTGTTATTTTCTGTCAAGGTCTCACAACCAGTATAATTACCACTAATACAGCACTTTTAATTAAAAACTACCACTCATGCCAATGTTTAGAATAATGTTTCTTGAAAATAAAATCATTATGTGGCTTCCGTAGTCTAACTGCTTGACGGTCTACTGTGGTGTTTCTGAGAAAAGTCTTGCAAAAGGAACCTATACATCTCTCAGATCTTGTCGGCTGGCAAATGCATGAATTAAGCAGAGTGCCACACAATGTTGCTCGAAGTTGACAACACGTTTGCCACTGGCGGTGAATCTGCGGCAAACCTTTGGCAACAACGATATTTATTGCCACTAGGTGGCAAACAGTTTACCAGAAGTTGTTTCTGATGAACACATGAGTTCCAAGAACAATAGCTGTTGATGACCAATCAAGAGGATTAGAAACATGTTGGAAAATAGAAACCAAGCTATCTAGCTAGCTACAGTACTGTCATGACTTTGTCCTGTTTAGGTGATTGTCATAAAAAAAAAACTTTCCCTCTCTGCCACCCTCCGGTTTATGACCTCCCCCCCCTGTAATGCCCGGGGTGTAGTGGAGGAAGAAGTCAGGCGCAGGAAGCAGAGAGTTCAGGGTAGCGATACTTTTAATACACCATACCGGTGAAAACAACGGCAACCTGACGCTCCTGAGATCCAGTTTTGTGAAAAACTGTTCTCCGTGAAATGATTCCACCGCCGTAGCGATGAGAGGTAGTGGGTAACTAAACCACACTGTGATGGCATTTTGACCTCTATAATCAATGCACGGACACAGACCTCCCTCCTTTTTCTTCACAAAAAAGAAACTCGAGGAGACAGGTGAGATGGAGGGCCGAATGTACCCCTGTCCCAGAGATTCCGTGACATATGTCTCCATAGCCAACGTCTCCTCCTGGGACAATGGGTACACATGACTCTTGGGAAGCGTAGCGTTTACCTGGAGATTTATCGCACAATCCCCTCCCGGTCGATGAGGTGGTAATTTAGTCGCTCTCTTTTTACTGAAAGCGATTGCCAAATCGGCATATTCATGGGAGATGCGCACCATGGAACCCTGGTCTGGACTCTCCACCGACGTGGCACCGATGGAAACTACCAGACACCTTCCAGAACACTCCTCTGACCACCCCTAGAGAACCCCCTGTCTCCACGAAATCTTAGGATTGTGACTAGCCAGCCAGGGTATCCCCAGCACCACTGGAAACGCAGGCGAATCGATAATGAAGAGACTAATTCGCTCCCTATGATTCCCCTGCGTCACCAAGTCCAGTGGAACCGTGGCCTCCCTGACTAACCCTGACCCTAATGGCCGGCTATCTAGGGAGTGCACGGGGAAGGGAGAATCTATCGGCACGAGCGGAAAACCCAGCTTGATGGCGAGTCTGCGATCCATAAAGTTCCCAGCTGCACCTGAATCGACTAGCGCCTTATGTTGGGAAGAGGGGAAAAAATCAAGAAACAAAATCAAGACAAACATGTGACCAACAGGGGGTTCTGGGTGAGTTTGGTGATGACTCACCTGGGGTGACCGAGAAGCGTTCCGCCTGCCATCTCGACTCCCAGACGGGCCCCCCCAGCACAGATCGGCCGCGTGTCCTCTCCGACCACAGCTGGTACCCCTCGGAACGGCCCCCCCAACTCCATAGGAATGGAAGCGGGGTCGCTGGGTGGTGGAACGAACAGGTCCCTCTCCGAATACCCGCGGGCAGCCAGGAGATTGTCCAGCCGGATTGACATGTCGATAAGTTCATCAAGGGAGAGAGCGGTGTCCCAACACGCTAGCTCCCTGCGGACGTCCTCCCGGAGACGACACCGCTAGTGGTCTATCAGGGCCCTGTCGTTCCACCCAGACCCAGCGGCCAAGGTCTGGAACTCCAAGGCGTAAACCTGAGTGCTCCTCTTCTCCTGCCTAAGGTAGAATAGTCGCTCTCCCGGGTGAAGTCCGGGTAGTGCTCCTTCGTCGAGTCTGGGCCATTCCAGACTGCGTTTACGCACTCCAGAGCACAACCCAGGCAGGAGACGAGCACACTCACCCTCTCCGCTCCCGAGGGAGTGGGCCTCACGGTTGCCAGGTACATTTCCAGTTGGAGCAAGAACCCCTGACACCACGCCGCCGCTCCATCATAGTCCCTCGGGAGCACAATACGGAGAGCGCTGGAGCCGGGGGATGGGGAGAGAGGAGAATGGGGATCCAGAGCTGGGGGAATCGAAGGTGGAGAGAGGAGACCACTCCTCTCCCATCGGCCCATTCTCTCCATCATCTGGTCCATCGCGGATCAGATCCGATGGAGGACGGTGGTGTGGTGGAGAACACGTTCCTCCATCGATGGGAGGGGGTTGGCAGCTGCTGCTGCTGACTTCATTCTTAGGTGGTGCGGAATTCTGTAATGCCCGGGGTGTAGTGGAGGAAGAAGTCAGGCGCAGGAAGCGGAGAGTTCAGGGTAGCGATACTTTTAATACACCACACCGGTGAAAACGATGCCAACCCAAACAAATGCCCCAAACAAGGGGAACTAAACAGTACAGCAAAACCCACTCACACAGACAACCGTGACTTACGGTTAGGCCAGACCGGCTGGTAAATAAAGCCCAACCAATTAACCTAACTAAACACAGGTGCAACTAATAAACAGACAAGGGGGAAAGAAGGATCAGTGGCAGCTTGTAGACCGGTGGGAGTCGTGACACCCCCCCCCCCCCCCCTAAATACCTTTCCCCCTTCTCTCTCTACGACAAAAATTGACTTTTGAAAATCATTTGTTACCACAGAGAGAGACTTTGCAATACAAACACATCAAAAGGTTGGGAAGGAAAAATACGTCTGTAATCCAACCAGTTGAAATTATCCGTTGGTACTTAAAGAATATGATGTCAGATCAGTTGTCTGGGACAATATTACTGATGACAGGACAACATAAATTGTATCTTGGAAAGTCTACACCTTCTAGTAATCAGATTCACATGTCATTGTTGTGCAATTTAAATGTTTAAATATAAAACTATTTGCAAAAAATATTACATGTAATTTTAGCCTTCCAAATGAGAATTGTTTTCATAAATCATTTTATGCTCACTCAGTGGCCACACCCAAGTGAACAGACATTGGTTGGAGAGGGATGAAACACACCCTTCTCTTCGCCAGCATAAAGCCCCCGTGACCCAATTCATGTCAGACTAAGCAAACCCCAGCGTGAGCTGTGGTTGCGAATGGTTGAATATCCACTCTATATAACGAAATTTACACAAGACGAGATCACGTGGAGGTGACGATCACCACACTGGAAGGATGAATTTCAACTAGACCAGCCAGAATTCAGCGCGAGCTGATTATGGCAAAGTGGTATGAACTCTGAACTTGTATTCATTAAAGAAGAAGTGATACATCCTAGAAGTCGTGTTATCAAGCTGCAGCTGTAAATGTACGTGACCTAGGAAAGGACATACAATCTCTTAATAAGAATGGCAGGGTACAACATATCTGCCTTACAACATTACGACGAGACAGATTCTTCAAAGGACAATGGTGACCTCTGCTGGGCAAACCAGTCTTCCATCTGAGCGCAGCTCAGTGTAAATATATATTTAGCATTTTCCTTTTCCGAATGGAGGGTTATTAGAATGCATAAGATTCTGTATTTACGGTAGCATAGCTTCTCGAGGTCCGATAGAGACCAAATCCCCTTTGTCTCTCAATCTTTCCGCTCTTTCATTCAAACCCAACCCCCTTTCTTTGTGTAACCAGCCGTCATATCGGTTTCGTCCGCTAGGGACTTTTTCTTTTATGACATGATTAGTAGTCAATGTATGATCCATCCGGTGTATATGTAATTCTGCGGGATTATTCAGGTATTGAATAAATAAATAATTTAAGTCAACATTTTTTGCTGATTCAACTTATTCAGATGAGACTGAATAAGGTGATGATTAATAATTGACTGCTATTGATATGAAAGATCTTCAGATCTTTAAGAGTTTATTCAGAAGACAGCAGCTCTATAAACACTCTTCCATGGTGCCCGGGGTTATTAAATAGTTAATTGTTGCATGGTTTAATTCAATCATGTAATCAATCAAGCGTTATGTAATCAATTTTATAAAATAGCCTGTCATATAATTTATTCAGTCAGAGACACGACAGGACCTTCCAAATTTTTCCGGCGAGTCTGTAACTTATTAACTAAACTTCCTAATAAACGTAAACATTATATGATCTCGTTAGCAATGTCATGTTTTATGAGATAGAGTGAAACCGATTCTGTCAGTGCCAGAGACTATTTTGCTAAATTAATATGAAAGGTAGCTAGCTAACTAATCATTTGCCTGAACACTTATCTTTTTAGGTGAATACATTGCTGTCTTTTAATACCAATATGCATGTCAATATGCTCACGGTTCAGTATCATGTTAGCTAGCACAACAGCTAAGGTAGCTAGCTAGCAACAATATGAGTTGATTTGAGATCAGAGCAAAACATCACTTTTGCAGATGGATACCGTTCCCCTACCTGTGGTGTTGAAAGATGCTATATTGGGGGGAGGATGCATCAACACCCTGGAAATGTGTTTGTGGTGTACTCACTCATAACACCTTTTTAAAGTAATAAATTAGTGTATTGTCTTCGGCCTTCAATCAAACTGAGGACAGAGAAATATGTGTGCACCAGACAGGCCAAGGCTTCTTGCATACATGACTTTGAGATGTACGTTACACTCTAAAAATGTTGGGTTGCTTAGATGACCCAATTGCTGGGTTGCAGGCATTGGGTCAATAGTTTGGTTATTTTCTGGAAATACAGAAATGATGGGTTGTTGGTGAGGTGTCATTAAGGTTGGGCTATGGATATTTGACCCAGCCATTGGGTTAGTACTCCTGCCACCAGCACATGAAGTCCACCAGAATACTTGGAAGTATAGTAGTTCAAGTACGACTGAGTGACTGAAGAGTGGAAAATGGCTAACAGACTAAGGGTGTTATGGCTGACTGAAAACAGTAAATAACAAACGTTACAAATTATGAATTTGATGGTCATTCAGGTTAAATAGGTTATTCCATCATAATTATGCAGCTAGCTAATGTTAGCTTGAGTACTAGCTAGCCATTTACTGTGCTAATATCTCTGGCTGTGGTAACATTAACTAGCTAGCTAACGTTAGCATCTTGACCATGCTCGATAGCTTACTGAAGTATTGTCATGGAATATAACAGTCTGACACTTCTTCTGGACTGTCTCGGACAGTTTCACTCATTAGCTAATGTTAGCGAAGTTAGCTGGCTAGCTAAGTTACCATAGCAAGATTTCAATTGTTCTCCACCTGGGTTAATATAACCAAGGTACTTGGCAGGCTTATCTCATGCTTTCATAGTGATTAATTGAGTTAGTGTTACTGTACTGGTTTTCAATGGTTTTCAATTGTTTCTGACAGTGACAGCTTTATTCGGACTTGTGAAGTTGTGGGGAATGGATGCAAATTCTGTTAGCTAGCTAATGTTAGAGTTTACCTTAAATTTGATGTAACCAAGTTAGTTTAGCTAGCTAGCTATGTTTCTAACATTTGTTTATTTCTGTACTTAAATGCAATGAATGGACAGCATTGTCAAGATACGCTTTATCTAGGTATGGTAAGGGGTGAAATAAGTATAGCCAGTTATAATTGAAACTGTTTAGCAGATTATTAAAAAAAGATTGGTCTTTACACGTCTAAAAGAAAAGGAATTATAACATATACTGTTGACAGGAAACTCACTCTACATCCTCAGATGAAGTTGCGTGGAAAAAGGAATGGGGTGGTGAAATAATTTTCTGTCATGGACAAAGGAACTCAAAAGGTGGGATGATACTAATTATCAAAAATGTCGATCTGAATGTGCAAATGTTCAGGAATGATTTGCAAGGAACGTGGATCCTTTTGAATATGAAAGTAGACGAAAAAGAGATTTGGCTCAAATGGTCCAAATCAGGATGATCCATACTTCTTCGAAAACATTTATACCAAGTTAATTGAACTTACAGGCAACAAATGATAAAATCATTATGGTAGGAGACTAAAACACAGTGTTAAGTACCTCAATGGACCGTAAAGGTAGTCAATCTATAATCACCGTGTCCATAAGGAAATCACAAATGTTATGGACACATTAGAAATAGTGGATATTTGGAGACTAAAAAAACCTCGACCTAGTGAGATATATATGGAGGAGACTTAATCAAGCTAGTCATCTTGACTACTGTCTTGTCTCTTTCTCTCTTGCATCAAAGGTTAAAAAAGTTTTAATAGGAGACAGAATGCGATAAGATCATCATCGAATTGGCATTCACATAACCCTTAGATTTTCCACGTGTACGGGGATATTGGATATTTTATCAAAGTTTACTGGAGGACAACTTATTTTTAAGTAAGACAAAATCATTTATAACTGATTCTTTCCAGTATAATATAGGTTCATCCATTCAAATGTATTTATATAGCCCTTCGTATATCAGCTGATATCTCAAAGTGCTGTACAGAAACCCAGCCTAAAACCCCAAACAGCAAGCAATGCAGGTGTAGAAGCACGGTGGCTAGGAAAAACTCCCTAGAAAGGCCAAAACCTAGGAAGAAACCTAGAGAGGAACCAGGCTCTGGGGGGTGGACAGTCCTCTTCTGGCTGTGCCGGGTGGAGATTATAACAGAACATGGCCAAGATGTTCAAATGTTCATAAATGACCAGCATTATCAAATATTAATAATCACAGTAGTTGTCGTGGTGGTGACTTGCTGCACCCTCACAGGTGCTGAACAGTTGAAACTGGAGCAGCAGCACAGCCAGGTGGACTGGGGACAGCAAGGAGTCCTCATGCCAGGTAGTCCTGAGGCATGATCCTAGGGCTCAGGTCCTCCGAGAGAGAGAGAGAGAAAGAGAGAATTAGAGAGCATACTTTAAACCTCTTGATACTCCCCATCCCGGATCCGGGATCGTGAATAAAGCCTCAGGCTCATTAGCATAACGCAACGTTAACGATTTCTGAAAATCGCAAATAAAATGAAAATAATGCGCCTGCTCTCAAGCTTAGCCTTTTCTTAACAACACTGTCATCTCAGATTTTCAAAATATGCTTTTGAACCATAGCAAATCACTAATTTGTGTAAAAGTATGCTAAGCTAGCATTTTGACTAGCATTTAGCACGCAACATTTTCACAAAAACCAGATAACCAAATAAATAAAATCATTTACCTTTGAAGAGCTTCGGATGTTTTCAATGAGGAGACTCTCAGTTACATAGCAAATGTTCAGTTTTTCCTGAAAGAATCTTTGTGTAGGAGAAATCGCTCCGTTTTGTACATCACATTTGGCTACTGAAACGAACCGAAAATTCAGTCACCAAAACGTCAAACTTTTTCCGAATTAACTCCACAATATCGACCAAAACATGGCAAACGTTGTTTGGAATCAATCCTCAAGGTGTTTTTTCACATATCTCTTCATTGATATGCAGTTCGTGGAAGCCTGCTTTCCCCTCAGAATCGCATGGAAAAATACCAGCAGCTGAAAAAGACGCACCAATTTCGACAGAGGACACCGGGCGGACACCTGGAAAATGTAGTCTCTTATGGTCAATCTTCCAATGATATGCCTACAAATACATCATAATGCTGCAGACACCTTGGGGAAACGACAGAAAGGGCAGGCTCATTCCTCTCGCATTCACAGCCATATAAGGAGACAATGGAAAACGGAGCCTCAAAAATCCTGCTGGTTTCCTGGTTGCCGTTTCATCTTGGTTTTGCCTGTAGCTCCCGTTCTAGGGCACCCACAGACAATATCTTTGCAGTTCTGGAAAATCCAGAGTGTTTTATATGCATAGTCGAGCATCTTTTTGTGACAAAATATCTTGTTTAAAACGGGAACGTTTTTCATCCAAAAATGAAATTGCGCCCCTAGAGTTTCAAGAGGTTAAATTCACACAGGACACCGGATAAGTCAGGAGAAGTACTCCAGATATAACAAACTGACCCTAGCCCCCCGACACAAACTACTGCAGCACAAATACTCGAGGCCGAGACAGGAGGGGTGAGGAGACACTGTGGCCCCATCCGATGATACCCCCGGACAGGGCCAAACAGGAAGGATATAACCCCACCCACTTTGCCAAGGCACAGCCCCCACACCACTAGAGGGATATCTTCAACCACCAACTTACCTTCCTGAGACAAGGCCGATTATAGCCCACAAAGATCTCTGCCACGGCACAACCCAAGGGGGGGCACCAACCCAGACAGGAAGATCACATCAGGGACTCAACCCACTGAAGTGACGCACCCCTCCCAGGGACGGCATGAAAAAGCACCAGTAAAGCCCCTGTAATAGGGTTAGAGGCAGAGAATCCCAGTGGAAAGAGGGGAACCGGCCAGGCAGAGACAGCAAGGGCGGTTCGTTGCTCCAGAGCCTTTCCGTTCACCTTCACACTCCTGGGCCAGACTACACTCAATCATATGATCCACTGAAGAGATGAGTCTTCAGTAAAGATTTAAAGGTTGAGACCGAATCTGCGTCTCTCACAAATCCCCTTATTTTTTGGGATACCTTTAAATTTACCTTCAGTGGTCATTCAATATTCATCAATAATTAAAAAGCAGTTTCTGGCTAAAGAGACAAGACTAACAAGGGAAATCTATTAACTAATAGAACACCTAGATAGCAATAAAAACAATACTACAGAGATCCAAAATAAGTTAGAGGAAAAACAAAAAGAACTTAAGGAACTTTTTCAAGAACTTTCTAATGTCAATTACAAGATAAAGCAAACTGGATGGAATATGGAGAAAAATGCACAGAATTCTTCCTGAATCTTTAATACAGAAACGCTAACAAAAATAATTTGCACAGACTCGTTACTAAAGACGGAGTCATCTATGATTCTCCGAATTATATTTTAAAAGAGGAAGTTAATTACTTTAGGCAGATGGGTTAACAGTGGGTTAACTGTCTGTTCAGGGGCAGAACGACAAATTTGTACCTTGTCAGATCAGGGGTTTGAACTTGCAACCTTCCGGTTACTAGTTTAACGCTCTAACCACTAGGCTACCCTGCCGCCTCATGAAGAATGAAGATTACGGTAAGGAATTATTTCCAAATAATATTAAAAAAATAGAAAATTAAGGCCAAATTACAGAGGAAGAACCTTTTGAGACTATTAAATCCTTTCATTCTGGAAAAAACATCAAATGGATCAAATTAATGTACAGTAATCCCAGGTGTAAAATAGTAAATAACTGCTCATTCTCAGAGACTTTTGATTTGTCAGGAAGAGTTAAACAAGGGTGTCCCGCTGTCACCATATCTATTTGTTATGGCCATCGAAATGCTCGCTGTTAAAATCAGATCCAATAACAACATTAGAGGATTAGAAATCAAAGGCTTAAAAACAAAGTTGTCCATGTATGCTGATGACTCTAGTTTTATAGTCCGCGAGCTAGATCCCTGCAATGTCTCATTGAAGATCTAGATAACTTTTTTTGTACTCTCTGGACGAAAACCTAATTCTGATAAATGCACAATATTACGAATTGGATCATTAAAAAATAATACTTTTGCATTACCCTGCAGTTTACCTATAAAATGGGCTGATGGTGAAGTAGACATACTTGGTATTCATATCACAAAAGATATAAATAAGCTCTCCACATTGAATTTCAATAGAAAACTTGTAAAAATAGACAAGATCCTGCAACCATGGAGAGGTAAAAATACCTGTCTATTTATGGAAAAAATTCCCTGATTAACTCCTTAGTCATATCTCAGTTTACTCACTTTGATGTTCAAGTAGAAATACTGGTTAACTCTCTCCACCTGCCCATTACTCTCGGGGTGAAAACCTGAGGTAAGACTAACCGAGATCCCCAGACGCTCCATGAACGCCTTCCAGACCCATGATGTGAACTGGGGACCCCGATCAGACACTATATCCTCAGGCACCCCATAGTGCCGGAAAACGTGTGTAAACAGGGCCTCTGCAGTTTGTAAGGCCGTAGGGAGACCGGGCAAAGGGAGGAGACGACAGGACTTCGAAAACCGATCCACTACGACCAGGATCGTGGTGTAACCCTGTGAAGGTGGAAGATCAGTCAAAAAATCCACCGACAGGTGTGACCACGGCCGTTGAAGAACGGGTAGAGGATGTAGCTTACCTCTGGGCAGGTGTCTAGGAGCCTTGCACAGGGCGCACACCGAGCAGGAGAAAACATAAATCCTCACGTCCTTAGCTAAAGTGGGCCACCAGTACCTCCATTCAAGACAGCACATCGTCCGACCTATCCCAGGATGACCAGAGGAGGGTGACGTATGAGCCCAATAGATCAGTCGGTCGCGGACAGCAGACGGAACGTACAGACGACCAGCTGGACACTCAGGGGGAGAGGGCTCTGCACGTGATGCCCGCTCAATGTCCGCATCCAGCTCCCACACTACTGGCGCCACCAAACACGAAGCTGGGAGTATGGGAGTGGGATCCATGGACCGCTCCTCTGTGTCATACAGCCAAGACAATGCGTCTGCCTTAACATTCTGGGAGCCTGGTCTGTAAGAAAGACTAAACACAAAATGAGTGAAAAATATGGCCCACCTTGCCTGGCGAGGATTCAGTCTCTTCGCCTGCCGGATGTACTCCAGATTGCGGTGGTCAGTCCAGATGAGAAAGGGGTGTTTAGCCCCCTCAAGCCAATGCCTCCACGCCTTCAAGGCTTCTACTACAGCTAACAGCTCTCGGTTCCCCACATCATAGTTTCGCTCCGCCGAGCTGAGCTTCTTCGAAAAGAAAGCACAGAGGCGAAGCTTCAGTGGCGTACCTGAACGCTGAGAGAGCACTGCTCCTATCCCAGTTTCGGAGCGTCCACCTGCACTATGAATGGCAAAGAGGGATCCGGATGAGCCAACACAGGCACCGAGTTAAACAGAGTCTTCAGGTGTCCATAAGCCCTGTTCGCCTCAGCCAACCACTGCAAGCGCACCGGGCCCCCCTTTAGCAGTGAGGTAATGGGAGCAGCCACCTGACCAAAACCCCGAATAAACCTCCGGCAGTAATTGGCAAACCCTAAAAAACGCTGCACCTCCTTTACCGTGGTTGGAGTCGGCCAATCACGCACAGCTGTAATGCGGTCGCTCTCCATCTCCACTCCTGAAGTGGAAATCCGATGCCCTAGGAAGGAGATGGATTGTTGGAAGAACAAGAACAAGAACATTTCTCAGCCTTGACATATAGATCATGCTCCAACAAGCGACCAAGCACCCTGCGCACCAGGGACACATGCTCGGCGCATGTAGCGGAGTATATCAGAATATCATCGATATACACCACTACACCCTGCCCATGCAGGTCCCTGAAGATCTCATCTACAAATGATTGGAAAACTGATGGAGCATTCATCAACCCATATGGCATGACAAGGTACTCATAATGACCTGAGGTGGTGCTAAATGCCGTCTTCCACTCATCACCCTTCCGAATACGCACCAGATTGTACGCACTCCTGAGATCCAATTTTGTGAAAAAGCGTGCCCCGTGCATTAACTCAATAACTGTATTTATCAGAGGTAGCGGGTAACTATATTTCACTGTGATTTTATTTAGACCTCTAATCAATGCACGGGCATAAACCGCCATCCTTCTTTTTCACAAAAAAGAAACTCGAAGAGACGGGTGAAATGGATGGCTTAATGAACCCCTGATGCAGGGATTCAGAGACACATGTCTCCATAGCCACCATCTCCGCTTGCGACAGGGGATACACGTGACTCCTGGGATATGCAGCGTCTACCAGGAGATCTATCGCACAATCCCCCCCGTCGATGGGGTGGTAATTGAGTCGCCTTTTTACAGAAGGCGAGAGCCAAATCAGCATATTCGGAGGGAATGCGCACGGTGGAGACCTGGTCTGGACTTTCTACCGTAGTAGCACCAACGGAAACCCCTAAACACCTACCTGAGCACTCTCTCAACCACCCCGTGAGAGCCCTCTGTGGCCAAGAAACAACCAGGAACTGAGACCGAGACAAACATTAGTGCAACAGAGGGCTCTGGATGAGAATGGTGCCTACTCACCTGGGGTGATGCCAGAGTGCCCTGCCTGCCTTCTCTATTCCCAGAGGAACCAACCCGGCACCGACCAGCAGTGTGCCCTCTGCGACCATGAATGGTGTTCGAGCGGGAACCCCCTCCGGTCTCCCTACGCACCATCCCTCCCAATTCCATAGGTTCGGGAGAGAGGGAGCGGGAGGATGGAACAACCAGACCCCGATCTAGACGTCCACGAGTAGCCAGCATGTTGTCCAGCCTGATGGACATGTCCACCAGCTGGTCGAAGGGAAGGGTGGTGTCTCTACAGGCCAGCTCCCAACGGACGGCCTCGCGTAGACTACAACGGTAATGGTCGATCAGGGCCCTGTCGCTCCATCCAGCGCCGGCAGCCAAGGTCCTAAACTCCAAAGCAAACTCCTGTGCACTCCTCGTCTCCTGCCTCAGATGATAGAGGCGCTCACCCGCCGCTTTGCCTTCGGGTGGATGGTCGAATACTATCCGGAAATGGCGGGTGAACTCCTCAAAATGGTCCAACTCCGTATCCTCCTCTCTACACACAGCGCTGGCCCATTCCAGGGCTTTCCCGGTGAGGCATGAGACGAGGGCGCAACTCTTCTCACTGTCAGATGGTACTGGGGAGACCGTGGCCAGATACAAGTTCAGCTTAAGGAGGAAACCCTGGCAGCCGGCAGTATCTCCGTTGTATCCCGTGTGTAGGGATAAATGGATCTTCGGTTCCGGAGGGGAAAAAGCGTTCAAGGGAGATTCCGGTTGTGGTGGTGGTGGAGCTGGAGAAACTCCCGGTCTCTCCCAGCGATCCATATTCTGGACAATGCGATCCATTACAGTGCTCAAACAGTCAATCGCCTCCGCTTGTTCCCGGACATGTTCCTCCACCTCCATGAGCGTAGTGTCCTCTCCTGCTGACTTCATATTTTTAGGGTCAGAGATTCTGTCAGCGCCGTGTGTATAGGTGCCAGGGAAGTCAGGCGCAGGAGAGTCAAAATGGAGTGTAAATGGAGTCTTTTAATAAATGTCCACGGAACATGCTCCATAACACTAAAAGTACAGACATGAACAAACATGGGTACGAGGATCCGTTGCGCACCAACACAACAAATAAACAACACTGACAATAAAATAATCTCTGACAAAGACATGAGGGGAAACAGAGGGTTAAATACACAACAGGTAATGAATGGGATTGAAAACAGGTGTGTGAGAAGACAAGACAAAACCAATGGAAAATGAAAAAGGGATCAAAGATGGCTAGAAGAACGGTGACGTCGAACGCCGAGCACCGCCCGAACAAGGAAAGGCAACGACTTCGGCAGAAGTCATGACAGCGATATTATTTTTATTTGTCAAACGGCAGTCAATCATCGATCATAATGTCACCAGAATAAGACACTCAATATTTACTTGAAAAGGATCATCAAGCTCGTCACCTTGCACTTTCACCACCTTGTGAAGTTCATAATTTATTTAATCTGTACCCTAATAAATTGCATGCTTTTCCGAGTGGAAGTGGGAGGACCACACAACATATTGTCATCGCCTGGCTCCCAAGTTTACTTCAATGTGATGGTTATTATATATTTTGAGCATAAAGGAGTTTCCACAGACATTTCTCACATAGTTAATTTTAACGACACTAAAAGATCACACCATGTCGAATTAACAAATTGTCTGTAGGCATTTATAAAATTAAACTAGCATTTCATGCTTCCATCAGCCCAGTTGTGACTTCTTTTATGCAGGTAATTCATCAATAGGAAATGGGTGGATGGAAACATGGTTAGGGTTGTGTAATTGAACCTCTGAGCCTCCAGACCCAAATGAATTAAAGATGTAGACATCAAACAGGGATTGTGTGTTGAATGGCTCTAAAATATACAAAATAAATTGTGTGGGATGGCATTGTCAGTATGCCTCCATGCTTTGCACAAGTCCTCATATTCTAAAATCAAATGATTTCTCTAACAGGTTGGGAACAACGTGGTTGTGTACCTGCACCAGGCAGAGGTGACCAGACTTTACCCATTTGTATTGGCTCTTGGGGACTGCTCACAAGTGTTTACAGTCATTTGTGGACCGGCATTGGAGCAAGTTACACTGCTTGGGGAACTGGATATTTTTTCAAGTCCTATTATTACTATGGTGTATCAGCTGCCAGGAACAGAATCCTCCATAGTAAGACTGTTGCAAGAATGTGTTTTTTTCACTGAACAATAGTGGATAAGTATCTGCTCTTGTATGTAGTGTGAGAAGTGACAAGAGGAAGCACAGCCCTCCGGCTGATATGTTCCTGTGAATTAATAGATAATATAACCGGATCAAAAATAAAAACGCAACATGTTAAAGTGCTGGTCCCATGTTTCATGAGCTGAAATTAAATGAAAGATTCCAGAAATCTTCAATACGCACAAAAAGCTTATTTCTCTCAAATGTTTTGCACAAATTTGTTTACATCCCTGTTAGTAAGCATTTAATCAAGATAACCCATCCAACTGACAGGTGTGGCATGTCAAGAAGCTGATTAAACAGCATGATCATTACACAGGTGCAACTTGTGCGGAGGACAATAAAATGCCACTCTAAAATGTGCAGTTTTTTCAAAAAACACAATGCCACAGATGATTCAAGTTTTGAGGGAGCATGCAATTGGCATGCAGACTGTAGGAATGTCCACCAGAGCTGTTGCCAGAGAATGTAATGTTGATTTCTCTACCATAAGCCGCCTCCAACAGTGTTTTAGAGAATTTGGCAGTACCTCCAACCGGCCTCACAACCGCAGACCACATGTAACCACACCAGCCCAGGACCTCCACATCCGGCTTCTTCACCTGTGGGGGGTGGTGTTGAGGAGTATTTATTTCTGTAATAAATTACTTTTGTCTGGAAAAACTTGTTCTGATTGGCTGGACCTGGTTCCCAAGTGGGTGTGTATATGCCATCCTAGACCCGCCCATGGCTGCACTCCTGCCCAGTCATGTGAAATCCATAGATTAGGGCCTAATTAATTCATTTCAGTTGGCTGATTTCCTTATATGAACAGTAACTCAGCAAAATCTTTTAAACTTTTTCATTCTGCGTTTATATTTTTGTTCAGTATATATGTTGCCATTTAGCAGATGCCTTTATCCAAAGCGACTTACAGTCACAGTGCATACATTTGACGTGGTCCCAGGAATCTAACCCACTATCGTGGCATTTCAAGCGCCAAAGCTCTACCGACTGAGCTACAGAGGACAGATGAGCCATGAGTGTCTCAGTCCAATACTAATATGCTCTTAAGGCGCTATTTATAGCTCTGTTAATGTGCCAGCTTTTTGCCTACAGTACAGTATAGTATGTGGCTCATTTGCCTTTAGGGAAAGGGGGACATCTAGTCAGCTGTACAACTGCATGCATTCAACTGAAATGTGTCTTCCGCATTTAACCCAACCCCTCTGTATCAGAGAGGTGCGGGGGGCTACCATAATTGAAATCCACATCGGCACCTAAGGAACAGTGGGTCAACTTCTTCAGGATCGGTGTCCCATCCACGGAACGGTTGAGCTAACGTAGGCTAATGTGATTAGCATGAGGTTGTAAGTAACAAGAACATATCCCCAGACAGACATCTGATATTGGCAGAAAGCTTACATTCTTGTTAACTGCCTTGCTCATGGTCAACAGCTTTTTATCTTGTCAGCTCAGGGATTCAATCCAGCAACCTGCCAGTTACTGGCCCAATTATCTAACCACTAGGCCTAGCTGACCTGCTTTAGATCAACTACCTATGTAAGAATGCTGCTCATCGACTACAGCTCAGCATTTAACACCATAGTACCCTACAAACTCGGGGTCTCGACCCCGCCCTGGGTCCTGGACTTCCTGACGGGCCGCCCCCAGGTGGTGAGGGTAGGAAACAACATCTCCACCCCGCTGATCCTCAACACTGGGGCCCCACAAGGGTGCGTTCTCAGCCGTCTCCTGTACTCCTTGTTCACCCATGACTGCGTGGCCATGCACGCCTCCAACTCATTCATCAAGTTTGCAGACGACAAGGGCCCTCTGAGTGTTGTGTCAGGAAAATAACCTGACACTCAACGTCAACAAAACAAAGGAGATGATCGTGGACTTCAGGTAAAAGCAGAGGGAGCACCCCCCTATCCACATCGACGGGACAGTAGTGGAGAAGGTGGAAAGTTATAAGTTCCTCAGCGTACACATCACGGACAAACTGAAATGGTCCAGCCACACAGACAGCGTGGTGAAGAAGGCACAGCAGCGCCTCTTCAACCTCAGGAGGCTGAAGAAATTCGGCTTGTCACCAAAAACATTCACAAACTTTTACAGATGCTCATTCGAGAGCATCCTGTCGAGCTGTATTACCGCCTGGTACGGCAACTGCTCTGCCCACAACCGTAATGCTCTCCAGAGGGTAGTGAGGTCTGCACAACGCATCACCGGGGACAAACTACCGGCCCTCCAGGACACCTACACCACCCAATGTCACAGGAAGGCCAAAAAGTTCATCAAGGACAACAACCACCTGAGCCACTGCCTGTTCACCCCGCTATCATCCAGAAGGCGAGGTCAGTACAGGTGCATCAAAGCTGGGACCGAGAGACTGAAAAACAGCTTATATCTCAAGGCCATCAGACTGTTAAACAGCCACCACTAACATTGAGTGGCTGCTGCCAACATACTGAATCAATCTCTAGCCACTTTAATAATTCAAAAGTGGAAGTAATAAATGTATCACTAGTCACTTTAAACTATGCCACTTTATACTGTATAATGTTTACATACAGTACACTATTCATCTCAAATGTATACACTGTACTCTATACCATCTACTGCATCTTGCCTATGCCGTTCGTCCATCGCTCATCCATATATATTTTTATGTACATATTCTTATTCATTCCTTTACACTTGTGTGTGTATAAGGTAGTTGTTGTGAAATTGTTAGATTACTTGTTAGATATTACTGCATGGTCAGAACTAGAAGCACAAGCATTTCGCTGCACTCGCATTAACATCTGCTAACCATGTGTATGTGACAAATAAAATAACATTTGATTTGATTTACTGAATTTACTTTCTGGTACGCTTTCATTCGCAATTATTTATTTTAAATACAAATGTTACATTTTGAGAATTGTGAAAAGTGTTTTATGAATGAATACAGTTATTAAGTAATGAGTCCGAGTCCTTAGACGAGAGACCTTCAATTGTAATATCTTATACTTGTTCAGTGTAACAATGTTTTCACTCGACCCAAATATAGACCATTATTGTGTGTGTGTGTGTGTGTGTGTGTGTGTGTGTGTGTGTGTGTGTGTGTGTGTGTGTGTGTGTGTGTGTGTGTGTGTGTGTGTGTGTGTGTGTGTGTGTGTGTGTGTGTGTGTGTGCTGTCACCTAAGATAGCCGAAGTGTGCCAGTGAATGTGAATATCTGTTGATTAGCTCTGGCACTGTCTGATAGACAGATCTGTGTTAATACCACTTAAGACAGTCAGTGTCACGCACGCATGCTTTGTTTTTCTCAGATTGCAATCTGAGTGTGCGCATCAAGTTCAATGTCTTAACGTAATGATGGACTGTTGTTCTCTCTTTGCTTATTTGAGCTGTGCTTGCCATAATATGGACTTGGAAGGCCTATTTGACTAAATAGGGCTATCTTTTGTATACCACCCCTACCTTGTCAAAACACGACTGATTGGCTCAAACTCGTTAAGAACAAAATAAATTCCACAAATGAACTTTTAACAAGGCACAAACTGTTAATTGAAATGCATTCCAGGTGACTACCTTTTGATGTCTTCACTATTATTCTACAATGTAGAAAATAGTCAAAAATCAAGAAAAACCCTTGAATGAGTCGGTGTGTCCAAACTTTTGACTGGCTCTGTATAATTAATCAAGATTCATGATTCATCATCATATATCCTTGGTACTACAACCACGTTAATGAACATTGCTGAAATATGTGAAAAGAGATGTTGTTGTGAAGAAAAGACTAATGGAACTTTTTGTTTCCACCGAAACGTTAGGGTGAACACCTCTGCATTAGGGGAAATTGTGAGCTGAAGTATCAGAACAGTAATCAACAACCTAAGATGTCTTTCACGGTAGCAGCTTCTGGGTCTGACTTGATGGCTTCGATTGAAAACGTGAGTGGAAGTCATATAGGCTGAGTGGAAGAATCTCTCTCACGGAAAAAAAAGAGGCAAACGTATAGCCTATCCACAGGGGGAAGCCCCGACCCAGCATCAGTGTCTCTGTCTTTATGTACTTTCTCTCCATCCTGATACTTCAGTTCTTGCTGAGTCATAGCTCATGCAAATGTATGTAACTTTTAAGAATGGGCAAATAGGCATTGAGATCGTGTGAAATGTTCACAAGGTTTACTTTGCAAGAGATAAACGACAACCAAATTTAACACAATACACATTGTACAATATTTCACATTATTTTGCCAGACTGGCATTGTTGTCACATTATCTTTCTTCTAAATCTTAACCAGACACAGGAAGGAAGTAGTAGGCCTATTTCTCAGAAGTTTGTCACAATAACATCATGCGGATCTCCCAGAGCAGCAAAGAACAACCATTTTGTGGATAAGAAGGCAAGGCAAAGTAATAGGCCCACCTAACATGCTTTTCCATAATAACAGATTACATGGGAATCAAATATTGACCGTATTCTTTCATTTTCAAACAGGTGTTTGAAGTTGTTTCTGGTTTAAAATACATTTATTCTGAATAGCATTGAGAATAATTGCAGCATTTTGACAGACAGATCAGACAGGTTTTTCCATCATGGCTCCCCCAAGCTTGGTGTTTTCACCAGGGAGGAGAGACTGCTGTCCCCACTTTCTTCAACTGGCCTCCGGCACATTGAGTCCTGGGCTGGGGCAGAATGATAGAGTTAGAATCCCCATACCAAACAATGCACAAAATATACACAGACGACATTCCAGATTTGAGAGCCTATTAAACTCAAACGACAACATACATAATAGCTAAAGAAACTAAAATAACACTTCTCATAATAATTTTGTGCATTCTGTTTCACTAACAGTAGCGCATACCTGTTTTGACACCCGGGTTCTTGTAGTTCTTGATGCAAGGAATGATGACCAGGTTGCAGGTCACAGCAGTAAGTAGAAAAGTAAGCAGCAGGACAATTCCAATGAGTGGCATTACTGGAAGACAGAAATAAGGCATTAGTCATACAATGTCATGCAACTATCCACTGTAGCACAATGTTTTACATGGATGTATAATGTCATGCCCTGGAGTCAAGAACAGCATGCAACCTTGGCCATAGTCTGCCGTTGAGGACTTGTGACCAGTGAGGCCTGGTGTTACAGTGGGGACATCGGGATGACGAGATGACCCTTGGCTCTGGTTCTGGATCAAGGACTTAGACACAGTCTGGATAGAGCCTGAGGGGGAAGTGGGCTGCATGGAGAGGAGGGTCTTCCCGTCTGACTCTGACTCTTCATTACAGACGACATCTGTCATCTTAGTGCCTGAAGTCTTCACTCCAGTCCTACATCTAAGACGCAGACAGATACATGGACATGAGTCAAACTACAGTTAAAATGATTCCCAATCAATTGCAGAGCATGACAAAAGGTCCAACATTATATTGTAAATGTAAGGAGACTGCTTGATACATCAGCAAATTGCAAAAATTGGACAAATGCTTGTACGTTTTTCTACATACTCTCGCCATTTCGCACACGTAGAGTCCTTGTCGGTGGTAAAGAATCCATGCTCACATTCACGGCATTTGAGTATTATACCTGAATCAAGAAATTAGGCCGCATGCCAGTTATTCACAGATGCACTCATCAAGCCACTGAAAAGCATCAGTATTATGTGATTCCACTTTACCTGATCTATCCAACCCAGAACCCACGGCACACTTGCATATGGTAGAGTCTTTGTCTCTGTTAGTGAATCCTCCACGACACTGACACTTAGCATTAGAAGTCTTTGTGCACTTTGATATTACCTCACTCCCAGAACCTGCATAGAAACAAATATATCGTCTGTGGGTTACACTGGCATATTTTATGGCTATTTAGATTCAACTCAAAGATTTGGCGTGGGATCACGATACATTTGAAAGATGCCCTCTTCTGTCATGATTTACACATCCACAGGTTATTGTTTACTTAATATATTCGTACTGATTACGACTTCTTATTGCATAATCATGTCTTACTCTCATTGCAGGAGTAGCAGGGTTGACATTGCAGAGATTCATTTGGTACTGCCTGGAAGTTCTCAGCGGGGCACGGTTCACACTGTTCCCTTTTTCCTCGACTTATCCTCTCACCTTGATAATATCGTTCACATGATTGTCATTGTACTGTGATTGTTCTTAATGTCGGACAGAGTCATTATTCCATGATGAGTGTCAACCAATTAGTCTTAATAGTATCAATGGTAAAGAAAGAATATTCAAGATAAATCTGCATCTACATTCATCCGCATCGCATAGTGGAGTATGTTTCCCAGCAAAAAATAAAGAAGCTCCACAATTGCCCTTAATATTCATTAACATACTTTACCTATTTTGCATTTAAAAGCCTCCACGGGATTTAAAGATCCATTACATATAAAAACACATGCATAGATGAGCACCCAGAATCTAGACAGGATCATCATATCACTCTGCCAATAGAAAAGATAACTCCTGCCTGTCAACCTGTAGAGAGAGTGTGTGAAACTGTATGAAAGCTACTCGGGTGATGAAATCTCACTTATATCTAGAGTTTATATCGATATTTGATGTGGTGTAGTTCAGCTGTACCATGTCTGCGTTAACATTCCGTGATGAATCATCATTTCCTGTCCCTCTTAAGTTATCCCCGCCCCAAGAGTGGTAAACAAATTATATTTCTCTCATTCTTTCAACTGAAAATCCTCTTGTC
Organism: Oncorhynchus masou masou; assembly: GCF_036934945.1. Lineage (NCBI taxonomy): Eukaryota > Metazoa > Chordata > Actinopteri > Salmoniformes > Salmonidae > Oncorhynchus > Oncorhynchus masou. Next base: position 50,916,629 of record NC_088217.1, on the reverse strand, counting down.
ATTCAAGATTCGTTATATTTCCTTCAGGTCACTTCCACTCATATAAAAATGTTGCTTTACTCTTTGTTTGTGAGACAGTAATCAGTTACCAGTTACCTGTCCAAAATTGTAATCAGTAACATAACATTTGGGTTACCCAAACTCAGTAATGTAATATGATTACATTCAGTTACTTTTAGATTATTAAAAGGCATTCGAAGAAGACAAAAATGGATGTTACCAATTGAACCACATCTGTTGCAGGATAAATCAATGTTGAAGTTTACATAGCTGACCACATATGGATGTTAAATTTGACTTTATGATTCGGTTATGTAGGCTTCTTCTAACCCATCACTTTCTACTACATATAATAATATGATACAATTCTATATTTACATTGAAAAACCAAAGTCGATCAGAATTTCTGTCATTCCAATAAATGTTATACCCCTTGATCTTCAAGAATAGGACTTGGAAATATGGATGTATAGATTAGCCAAATTGTTTTACCTGAGCAAAACCCCAAAACTAAGGATTTATTAGCCAGCTGTCACGCCCTAACCATAGAGAGCCCTCTGGGTTCTCTATGGTGTATAGGTCAGAGCGTGACTAGGGGGGTTTCTAGCGTTTCTATTTCTATGTTGGTGACACCAGCCCGACTCTGTTTATGATTTTGTTGTCATGGAGGACTGATTGAGCTCATTGATTTGAGTTGATAAATAAATGCTGTGCTCATGGAATGGCATGCTTTGAGCACTACTGAGAAGTGCTATTTACATGTGAAAAATTACTGCTATATGCTGCATTTGCTATAGGCCTATTGTTAAACGTTTTGTTGGTGACACTTTGATATCTTGATCATCCACAGATAACACGAACAAAACGGCACCCGCCTATGTTTTGGCAAAAAGCTGAGGGGTGGGCCTGGAGAAATGTAACCACTCTCAGATTAATAAACAGAGCTATGGATGCAAGGACTGACAATACATGATATCAAAATTATTGTTTTAACCATATTATGAGGCTATACAGTGTTTGTTTACATTTACAATGTTTACAAACATTAGAGACAAAACACCTTATATTTTGGGTTCTCACGGAGTGTGACAGTTGAATTAAGCTCATGAGGCATTTATAAGTTATATTCCTATATTAATCAATGTATATATGTGTATACATACACTAACTGTCAAAAGTTTTAGAACACCTACTCATTCAAGGGTTTTTCTTTATTTGTACTATTTTCTACATTGTAGAATAATAGTGAAGACATCAACTATGAAATAACACACATGGAATCATGTAGTAACCGAAAAAGTGTTAAACAAATCAAAATATATTTCATATTTGAGATTCATCAAATGGCTACCATTTATCTTGACAGCTTTGCACACTCTTTGCACACTCCTCCACCAATTTTCACAGTGGGTGCGAAACACAGGCTTGTAGGTCTCTCCAGGTCTCGCACCCACTGTGAAATTTGGTGGAAGATCAGTGATGATCAAGGGGTGCTACAGCAAGGCTGGAAGCGGGCAGATTTGTCTTTGTGAAGGACTCATGAATCAAGCCACGTAGAAGGTTGTCCTGGAAGAAAACTTGCTTCCTTCTGCTCTGACAAAGTTCCCCAACTCTGAGGATTGTTTTTTTCTCCCAGCAGGACAATGCTCCATACCACACAGCCAGGGCAATCAAGGTGTAGATGGAGGACCATCAGATCAAGATCCTGTCATGGCCAGCCCAATCTCCAGACCTGAACCCCATTAAAAACCTCTGGAATGTGATCAAGAGGAAGATGGATGGTCACAAGCCATTAAACAAAGCCGAGCTGCTTGAATTTTTTTGCACCAGTGGTGGCATAAAGTCACCCAACATCAATGTGAAAGGCTGGTGGAGCACATGCCAAGGCGCATGAAAGCTGTGATTGAAAATCGGCGTTATTCAACCAAAAATGTAAAATATTACTATTGTGTTGTTTAAAAATGAATATGAACTTATTTTCTTTGCATTATTCGAGGTCTGACAACACTGCATCTTTTTTGTTATTTTGGCCAGTTGTCATTTTCTGCAAATAAATGCTCTTAATGACAATATTTTTATTTGGAATTTGGGAGAAATGTTGTCAGTAGTTTATGGAATAAAACAAAAATGTTAATTTTACCCAAACAGTATACTATATATATATATATATATATATATATATATATATATATATATATATATATAGTCCAAAAATGAATGTAGCAACTCCAGATTGCCCCTTTAAGTCTATCAAAAGTGTGCGAGTTTGAGCATGTAATCCCTTACTCCCCAACCCTGCATGCCATGTATACTAAATCTCAGCATAACCCACCTTCTCGTAGGCTTTATTATGTAAATTCAAGTTTCAAGATAAGTTGAGGTGTAAAAATAGAATGTATTGTTGTGTTTTATTGACAACAAGATATCTCGATATTGCAGACAAGAAAGTATTTTATTGTTCTTGCATGATGTCATCTCCTCCCACTATGTTAGCTTCTCATTGGGTCCACTTAAAGTTATCTCATATCTTGTTACGGGATGACTCATTGTTGTCCATTGTTCTATATTGTTACATGCTATAGTTGACATTTTGGCAAGAAAAACAACCAGAAACATTGAATCTTCAACAATATTTTTTACACAATTTCCTTCCCTGCCCTTTGCAAAACACTGCATGATGATTCACCAGTTTATAATGTTCTTTATGATGAGGTTCTCAAGTTAAAATGTGTATGTACAGTATTTGCAGAAGAGGGTTAGGATTATGTCAAGATTTGGGTTATGGCTAAGGTTCAACCGGGGTGTGGGCATGAACCTAGGGTTAGGGTTATGTTTATGGCTTGGGTTAGGGTTACTGCTTTAATGTATTGCCATTTTAGGGTTAGTATTTTTATCTTACTTTCTATCCTACTCCTCTTTGGACCAGTAAGACGCTGAAGCTTGGCTCCACCTGGCTCTCTCTTTGATACAAGGTGGTTATTATTCTGTTAGATGAGCTCATGGTGGACGGGTAAGGATATGACCCTGTACATTTGATCGCCGTGTAACACCAAGCTGCCCCTGTTTATGTTTTTCCCTAATTGTTGTATTGAGAACATTAAGGTCGGAGACAATGAGGAGATAGCTTCTGGGGAAATACATAGCAGTTACTGTGGGCCTATTTTATCGGAAACTGTGCTGTTTAACCATATGTTTTGCCTGTAAGTTCAGGGAGTGCCAGTCTTTTGATTGCTATTACAGATGGAAATAACCACATTTCTTGCTAATCTGCAAGATAGACCTACAACCACGCAACTTCCTGTGGAAGAGCACTCATACCTTTGGTGTTTTCTCTATCAGCCAATGTTTAAATTCTGATGTTATTATTTGATTAGCAACAGATAAAACACATACAATCAATGAACCATCCACACAGGAACATCTCAAGTAAAACATGCCACCGAATGATAGAGTGTTGTAATGTTGTCGTCCAACGTCTACATAGCTTACCACAAAGCAAAAACGTTTAAAAAAAATGATAATAACAAATGAACAAAAATTAGAAACAGAGGTGTATATCCTTGTGATTAAAGGCAACAATCTGTGATATGTACTGCTGCAGTGCCACAGTCTTTTCAACTGATAAATGCCCATTGATTCTTGATGAATATTTATACATTCAAATTAAATAAATACAAATCAACAGTTATAAATTAGTACTGTAAATGCCTTATGCTGCATTTACACTGGCAGACCAATATTGATATTTTGCCATTAATTGGTCTTTAGACCAGCCAATCAGATCAGCTCTTTTGCTATAGTAGGGCACCCTTGGCGAAGCTGCCAACAACCGGATGTTTCCGGTTCAGGGATACAGCGAATCAACCTAGCTTACTTTCCCCCTGAAACCGTGTGTGAGAACTTCGCTCAGGCGTTTTCTTCACACCTGATATGTTGGGTTAATAATAGGGCAAAAGAGCAGAATTTAGCTGCCTGTGTAAACGCAGCCTTATGCATTTCAGAAAGTAAATGGCAAGGTTGTAGGTAGTTTCTGTTTTTGTTGTCATTTGACTGAACAAAGTATAGCTTCAAAATACGTTTACAACTGTCAATTACATCAATGTGTCAATCTCATTTAATATATTATTTGTAAGCACAGGGTCTTAGGTATACTGAACAAAAATGTAAACACAACATGTAAAGTGTTTCATGATCTGAAATAAAACATCCAATACATTTTCCATACGTACAAAAAGCATCTTTCCCTAAAATGTTGTGCACAAATTTGCTCACATCCCTGTTAGTGAGCATTTCTCATTTACCAAGATAGTCCATCCACCTGACAGGCATATCAAGAAGCTGATTAAACAGCATGACGATTACACAAGTGCACCTTGTGCTGGGGACAATAATAGGCCACTCTAAAATGTGCAGTTTTGTCACATAACACAATGCCACAGGTATCTCAAGTTTTGAGGGAGCGTATAATTGACATGCTGACTGGAGGAATGTCCACCAGAGTGTTGCCAGATAATTTAATGTTAATTTCTCTACCATAACCTGCCACCAACATTGTTTTAGAGAATTTGGCAGTACATCCAACCGGCCTCACAGCCACAGACCACGTGTAACCACGCCAGCCCAGGACCTCAGAAAGTGGTCGTTGTGGCATTTATAGCTATGGTAATTAATGACACTGCCAAGGTGGAGAGAAGATCCAGGAAGATAGAAGTCATAGTGGATGCGGTGGAGCAGTTTTCTGGGGCTGAAAGATTTCTCAGCGAAGGAGTTGCATGAAATAATGGCACAAGCCGCACCACCCTCTCAGGAGCCTGAGAAGGGAGATATGGAGAATTAAAAGAAGGAAGAAGTGGGAGTTTTGTTTGTTTTGGCAATGTACTGTAACGACCCTGGGTTTATTAGCGCGGATATCGACTCTGCCGCACGAGCATGCTTTTGCGTCTCAGTCGACAGCGCGCTGGACTTCGGGCTAGTAGGTCGAGGGTTCGAGACCTGCTCCCTCCCTGTTTCATTACAGTGCTAATTTTATTAGGGTTGATTAAGTTAGTTTCACTATTACGTATGGATTTACTTTTACATTTTTTTTTCAACCCGTCCAGTTGGTGGCGGAAATACACCTTTTGGGGTTGTAGTCCGCCGTAAAAACCCTCAAGAAAGAAGAAGACAAGCGTCTCGTCTGCCGGAAATTCACACGAAGAAGAAGAATACGTCAATGAGAAACATAGGCTAGTTAACAGTATTTGATAAGACACAGCAGTCCGTGGTGTATGTACCTAGCTAGCTACTATCCGTGAATACTTCAATATGTCATATTAAATTGTCTTTGTTGAGCGTTTGACTGAAACAGAAGTTTGTGCGTTCACAACGATACTGACATTATAGCCACGGAAAATTTGCTAACACGCTAGCTAGTGTCAACAAACTGCAAGTGACTAGCGGGTTCAAGTGACCCTGCCCAAAAGCGCGATGCTGGTAACCGTTTTCTGCGCCCCGAATGACCGCTCGGAAATCACATTTTCTCTCGATGTGTCTCCAGAGCTTGAACTTAGAGATTTTGTTGCTCTGTGTGAACTAGAATCAGGAATCCCTGCTGGGGAAATTCAGGTGAACCACTAGCTAAAACATGCTAACTAGTTGGCTTAGCATAAACGTGGTAGTAGCTAACGTTTCATTAAGCGATTGTTTTATGTCAACCAGTTAGTTAATTCAACATTTTAATTATCCAGACAGACTTGACAGTAGTAGCTAGCTAGGAATAATATATTGACGTTGCTAGTCAGAATTAACTTTATTGTTCGTCTGGTCGCTAGCTAACGTTAGTTGTACCTTCGTTATTAGCCAACTTCGCTAGCCTATGATCATGTGTCAACCGTCTGAGAACACAACTTCTACTGACTCATATAACATTACATGTCAAGCTGTCCAGTGGTTTGCTTGCCACTTTTTGATTAGCAACCTAGCTAACTGATCGAGGTGGTCTGGCCATCAGACAGCGTTTTAATTTGTCCTTTTTATTTTTCGTCCAGTGTGGAAAGAGAATGTTTATTTTTTTCCCCTGTGACCCTTCCCTCTCTTCAGATCACATATGCAGAGCAGCCTCTGAAAGACCTGACCCGTGCTTTAGGGACCTATGGACTTAAGGATGGAGATGTGGTGGTGCTTAGACAGGCAGACCGAAGGCCACCAACAGCACAATCAGCCTTCCCAGGTAAAGTCAACACAGTTGGGCGAGACAGATTTCGCACCGGTTCTATCGCTGCTCTGTTACAAGGTTGGAATTATGGGTGGAGTCCAGCTGCTCTAGTGAAGTTTGGTGTCCCGGAGTGGTTAACAGACCTATTAACCTTGCACTTCAGCTCTCACATTTTTCGTTATTTATTGGTCCTCAGTAATGGCTCACTGTTATTATCTCAGCCCAGTTGTCTACCTGGCATCATCTTACTGAACCTGGAACCCTCTGTCGTGCTCATACTCTCCTACCCTCCCTGTCTCTTCTCCCTCCCCCAGGTCTCCCACGTATTGACTTCAGTTCCATCGCAGTCCCCGGCACTTCTTCTGGTTCCAGTCAACGGTTCACCCGTAGACAGCAGCAACAGGCCCCAACCTCACAACAGCAGCGCTCTCCACCCCCTGCTGCACCCCCATCCCTACCGGGCTCCGCCTCCTCTCCTCAGGGTCTGGATGACCCCGCCTTACTGCAGCAGATGCTCTTGGCCAATCCACACGAGCTGTCCCTGCTCAAGGAGCGCAATCCACCATTGGCTGAAGCCTTATTGAGTGGAGACCTGGGTACGTGGGGATAAGGGATAGCATCAACCCTTCTCTTTCGATGTTGATTATCTTGTCATTATAAAGGCTTTAGTTAGATATCAATGCGAATAATGAGTCTTAAAGGGATATACCAGGATCTTTGAAATTAAGCTCTTTATCTACTTCCCCAGAGTCAGCTGTTATGTTTTACTATATTGGATCACTCTAATGTATTGATATCACTCTGCAGCAGAGGGATACATCCGAGGTGAGGATTTGCAGATTTACTCCCGTGTACACGTGTGTCACGGCTGGGGTCCGCCCCTATATATAGACCCCATGGCCGCGACACACGTTCTCTTTCATTTTCTCGGCGGACGTCTGTATGGTTTGAGGTACAAACTCTCTGAAATTTGCTTGGTAAGTTACTGGTAGTGTAATATCTTGTGTGGAAGTATACTCACTGGCTGTTTGCAGCCTGGAGCAGCTGGCCACATGGCCAGCCCCCCCTCTTGAGTGCGCCACTTGCTGCGCATGGTTGATCTGTATCTTCCGCCCGTGGTTTGTCATGCTTGCGTTTCGTTAGCATTACACTACGACTCCGTGTGCGTCCTTTAATATATTGGCGGCTCTTGCTGCCACAGACTGTATTTACCGTACACAACTTGCCGACTCGCTTGTTCTGTGTGTGTTGTGAATTGCTTAACATGCTGTCACTGCGCCATGTCACCGCGACTGAAGCCGGGACCCCCCCAGAGTCTTTGATGCGGACTTGAAAGCCACCTATGGGTCCCTCTGATCTCTTGGCCGCCTTACCAACACGGCCATGCAGCTGCAGGCCTACCTGCAGACTGTTGTCCCAGCTGCAGGGGGGCACAGAAGAGCTCCTCCAGGAAGCGATGGAGGTATCTCGCCAGCTTTCCCTGCTCCAGAGGGATGTGGCCCGCTCCAACGGACAGCCATGGCGCAGGTGGCTGGCCCAATCCCAGCTACTCTCCAGAGCAGGAGACTGTTCATGCCGCCTCATGCACAGACGGACCCCGGCAAAGCCCCTGACACACCCTGCCTCGGCCACTTCTCCTGGTCTCAAAGGGCAAAGTGGGAGGAGTATGTGGAGTCCTAATGGGTGTTGTCCACAATGCTCGAGATGTACCGACTCCAATTCCGGTGCCGGCCACCGTCCTTCAGGGGCCTTGGTGTCACCACGGTGGCCGACCCCCTGAAGAAAACCCTGCGGCTAGAGATCTCCTCACTCCTGGACAAGGTTGCCATCCGCAGGATCAAGAATTAAGACCGTGGAGGTGGGTTCTACTCCACTTATTTTGTGGGCCCAAAAAGAGACAGGATTTAGACCGATTCTGGACCTCCGCAACGTCAATGGGTACTTAAAGGTAGCGAGGTTCCACATGCTGTCCCCAGTCTGCGCGTTGCAGGCTGTGTCCAGGGATCAGTGGTTTGTGACGCTGGACCTGAGGGATGCGTATTTCCATGTCCCTGATCACCCAGCTCATTGGCATACCTCTGATTTGCTTTCGATGCGAGTGCTTACGAATTCATGGTTCTTCCCTCCGGCCTCTCCTTGGCACCCCGCACTTTCAAAGTGCATGGACGCTGTCCTGGCACCTCTCACGTCCCGAGGGTTGTTGATCCTCAATTGCCTGGACGATTGGCTGATTTGTGCCCCAACCAGGACTCCGGTCCTGTCAGACAGACATGCTCCTGACCCACATCGGCAGGCTGGGCATTACTGTAAATGACAAGAGTCGTCGTCTGACGCCAACCCAGAGGGTGGCCTTCATTGGCATGGAACTGGACTCAGTCCTCATGAGAGCATGCCTGCCCACCAGAAGGGTTCAGGCATCTTATCTTGCATCGAACACTTTCGGCAGGGGCGGATGGTATCCGTCCTAACCTGCCAACGCCTGTCGGGCTTGCTGACGGCGTCCTCGTTGTTGATTCCCCTGGGCCTGCTCCATCTCCGGCCTCTTCAATGGTGGTTCAACTCCCAACGGCTGCAACTGAAGCGCCACCGTCACCGCCAGCTGTGGGTGACCATACAGTGCCTCAGGGCATTGTTGAGGTGGCTCTGTCACTCCTTTCTCTTAGGTGGGGTGGAGATGCTGAGGATGTGATGCCGGGAGCTGGTCAGCACAGACGCCTCCCAGTTCGGCTGGGGGGGGGGGTGTGACCAAGGGCAGGTCAGCCAGCGGCTGTTGTCTACCCCCTTGGAGCAGCAGGCGCATCAATACACTAGAGCGCTGAGCTGTACTACTGGCCCTGAAGTCTTTCCTTCCACATCTGAAGGGAAGACGTCATGGTGAGAATGGACAACACCGCAGTGGACTTAGGTCGCACCGCCTCCTCCTTATGGCACAGGAGCTCCTTCTCTGGGCTCAGGGTCATGTAGCGACTCTACGTGCAGCGCATAGACCTGGCTTCCTGAATGTGGATATCCTCTCAAGGGAGGGCCTGCCACTTTGGGACTGGAGCCTACATCCCCAGGTGGGAACCTGTGGGACAAGTTCGGGAGGGCACAGGCGGACCTATTTGCTTCCCTGGACAATTTGCACTACCCCCTGTGGTTCTCCATGTCGGAGCCACCAAGGCCTCTGGGCTTGGATGCTCTGGCTCACGATTGGGCTGGAGCTTTACGCATTCTCCCCTTTTCTCTGATCCAGGCTGTGCTGGACAGGACCAGGTTGAGCATCGTCTGCTTCTGGTGGCCCCATACTGGCCCAGATGACCCTGGTTCAGCCTTCTCCTGTCGCTGTTGTTTGGGACACCTTGGAAGCTTCCCCTGAGACCAGACCTGCTGTCTCAGGCCAGGGGAACTATGTGGCATCCGAGGCCGTGCCGTTCAGTGGCCAAGCCCACAATGGTCCATGTTAGGACTACAGGAGGGTGTAATGAACACCATGCAGAACGCAAGGGCGCCGGCTACAACCGCAGCATACCAGTTGCGCTGGCGGTTGTTCTGGTATTAAGGTTGTGCCCGAGTAATGCGGGGTGTAGTATGTCCACCAAAACCTGCAGTCTCGCTTTGATGAGGGCTTGGCAGCCTCTACACTGAGAGGGTATTTGGCCGCTATATCTGCCTGCCATGCGGGGTGGTCAATAGGGTGCTATCCCTTGGTCTACAGATTTATGAAGGGGGTTTGTCGCCTGAGTCCAGCTAGAACCCGCTCTCTGTCGAGCTGGGATCTGGATGTGGTATTGGCAGCTTTGGCAAAGCCGCCTTTCTGAAACACCTCTCTATGAAGGTGACTTTCTAGGTAGCGATTTACTTCCATGAAGAGGGTGGGTGAGCTCCATGCTCTTCCGGTAAGTTCTGAGTGCTACCGGATGGACCCCGGGGGGAGGAGTATATCTCTCCGCCCCAACCCTTGATTCCTCCTGAAGGTTCTATCAGACATGCATGTGAACTTCCTTTTTTATCCTGTCTGCTTACAACCTCCCTGCAGTGACGAGAGAGTCTGGGCCTCCCTCCGGCATGCTGTGCCCTGTGAGGGCACTGGCTGCCTATGTGGATCAGACATGGTCAGTGAGAACAACAGACCAGCTCTTTGTCTGCTATGGTGAGAGAGTCCTGGGGGCTGGGCTATCAAAGCAGAGCCTCTCTCACTGGATCGTGGAAACGGTTATGACGGCATACCGCCGTGCTGGGTTCTGTGGTGGCATATTCAACACTGGGTGTGGCTGCGTCCTGGGCTCTACTGAGAGGAGTGCCCCTCGCTGATATCTGTGCTGCGGCCAGCTTGGCTTCCTCTTGCACCTTTGCTAGGTACTATCGGGTAAATGTGACACCTCCCTCTGTGGTTGGTTCAGCGGTCCTGGGCATTGCCTCCCCTACTGGGGACTGTGCCGGGACCCCCCTTCCACATAGAACACCCCTGCGTCTCGGTCCCGCGCTGGGACTTCGCCGCTGGCTGGCCAGGTCCCTCTAGCACAGACTAATCTGGTACGGGTATACCAATATTGGAGTGATCCATATAGCTCACATAACCGTGGTTACATACGTAACCTTCATTATGTTTCACTATATTGGATCACTCCAATCCTCTACGGCGCTAGAGGCGCCTCAGAAATTATGTAGAGGAAGTGTGTCGCGGCCATGGGGTCCATATATAGGGGCAGACCCCAGCCGTGACACGGGAGTAAATCTAAATCTTCACCTCAGGTGTATACCTCCGCTGCGGAGTGATACCAATATATTGGAGTGATCCAAATAGCTCACAACTGTGGTTATATACATAACCTTCGAACTCGTGGATACCATTTTTATGTCTCTGCATGGAGTTTGAAGGAAGTTGATAAGGAAGGAAGTTGGTTACTGCTAGCATGCTAGTAGATACCATAGACATCCAGCCATTGCACTAATACTAATTAGCATTGGTTGGCAAAACTACCTCTAACTTTCTTCATACTGGATGCAGAGACATAAAAATGCTACCAATGAATTCATCTGACTCTGGGAAAGTAGATCAAGGGCTTTTTTGCCAAAATCTCAAAGTATCCCTTTAAGTGTCCAACTAGGAGCTCTAATCATGTTTCTGACTGCCTCCCATAGAGCGTTTCACCAAAGTACTGTTGGAGCAGCAGCAGGATCGGGCTCGCAGAGAGCAGGAGAGGATCCGACTTCTGACTGCGGACCCATTTGACATGGAGGCCCAGGCCAAGATAGAGGAGGACATCAGGTACTCACACAGCCAAGAGGGGAATGGGAAGGGTTGGAGTCAGAGACGGCCTCAGTCAGGGTCTCTTCTGGAAACAATGTGCTAGTTTACGTATTGAATTTTGCCCTCTGAACTATTTGAGAAATGTAGGTATTCATGTACAATTGCGTTCCTTACATAATCACACACAATTTGTACTTCAGGCAGCACAACGTAGAGGAGAACATGACCATTGCAATGGAGGAGGCCCCAGAGAGCTTTGGCCAGGTGGTTATGCTCTACATCAACTGTATAGTCAACGGGTACCATGTGAAAGCTTTTGTTGACTCAGGTAATGCATACAAATATTTTCTTCCTCAGTGCAAAGCATAGGCTTCTTTGACAAGGGCAATAGGGAGACAATTCAGTTGAGGGGTTTTGTTTTGTGGTGTCAAGTACAGTTTTCCTTGGCTAGTTTTGACAGCTTTGCTCTCATGATGATATTCCAGCTATCCACTACCGTTCAGACTGCCATATTTTACAATTCTCTGTAAACCTTCTTGGCTCCTCCCTACTATTTCACATTCTTTCATCCACATACTCATATTCTCTATACCACCTCTGACATCTCTTGATTAAAAAAAAAAATAAAAATGTTCCAACTTGCTTGCCCGCACTACATACATGTGCCCCATCTCTTTTTGCCTACTCTTTCCTACGTCTCTCATGTCCCTCTTCCTATGAAATTAGCAGATAGAATTGAAGTCTATCAAATAACATTACCAGCATCATTTCTAATCCCCCTTTTTATACATTTATATGCCCATACCATAACCCCACTCCCACCAGGGGGTACTCTGTTCACAACGTTGACATCAGCATGTACTGCAAAATTCTATAAAACGACGTTGGATGTGGCTTATGGTAGAGAAATTAACATTCAATTCTGGCAACAGCTCTGCTGGACAATCCTGTAGTCAGCATGCCAATTTGTACACTGCATTTTGTGTTACAAAACTGTACATTTTAGTGGTCCAGCACAAGGTGCACCTTTGTAATGATCATGCTGTTTAATTGATATGCCACACCTGTCAGGTAGACAGATTATTGTGGTAAAGGGGAAATGCTCACTAACAGGGATGTAAAATTTGATTATCTTTTTGTGTGTACGGAACATTTCTGGGATATTTTATTTCAGCTCATGAAACATTTACATTACATTTAAGTCATTTAGCAGACGCTCTTATCCAGAGCGACTTACAAATTGGTGAATTCACCTTCTGACATCCAGTGGAACAGCCACTTTACAATAGTGCATCTAAATCATTAAGGGGGGGGGAAACTTGCCATGTTGCATTTATATTTTTGTTCAGTGTGTGTATATGCACTTGAGTGTACAAAACATTTGTGCCTCCCCCAATGCACTCAGAACAGCCTTAATTTGTCAGGGCATGGACTCTACAAGGTATTGAAAGCATTCCACAGGGATGCTGGACCATGTTGACTCCAATGCTTACCACAGTTGTGACAAGTTGGCTGGAAGTCCTTTGGGTGGTGGACCATTCTTGATACACAAACTGTTGAGCATGAAAAACCCAGCAGCATTGTAGTTCTTGACACAAACTGGTGTGCCTGGCACCTGCTACCATACGCTTTTCAAAGGCACTTAAATATTTTGTTCACTCTCTAAATGGCACACATACACAATCCATGTCTCATGGGTTAAAATTAGAGGTCGACCGATTATGATTTTTCAATGCCGATACTGATCCCGATTATTGGAGGACCCAAAAGGCCGATACCAATTAAATAATCAGCCGATTTATAATTTTTTATTTGTAATAGACTGTTTTACAACAATACTGAATGAACACTTATTTTAACTTAATATAATACATCAATAAAATCAATTTAGCCTCAAATAAATAATGAAACATGTTCAATTTGGTTTAAATACTGTAAAAAGAATGTGTTGGAGAAGAAAGTAAAAGTGCAATATGTGCTATGTAAGAAAGCTAACATTTCAGTTCCTTGCTCAGAACATGAGAACATATGAAAGCTGGTGGTTCCTTTTTTTAACATGAGTCTTCAATATTCCCAGGTAAGAAGTTTTAGGTTGTAGTTATTATAGCACTATTCTCTCTATACAATTTGTATTTCATTACCTTTGACTGTTGGATGTTCTTATAGGCACTTTAGTATTGCCAGTGTAACAGTATAGCTTCCGTCCCTCTCCTCGCCGCTACCTGGGCTCGAACCAGGAACACATCAACAACAGCCACCCTCAAAGCAGCGTTACCCATGCAGAGCAAGGGGAACAACTACTCCAAGTCTCAGAGCGAGTGACGTTTGAAACGCTATCAGCGCGCACCCTGCTAACTAGCTAGCCATTTCACATCGGTTACACCAGTCTAATCTCAGGAGTTGATAGGCTTGAAGTCATAAACAGCGCAATGCTTGAAGCATTGTGAAGAGCTGCTGGCAAACGCACGAAAGTGCTGTTTGAATGAACTGCTCTATCAAATCAGACTTAATTATAGCATAACACACAGAAATACGAGCCTTAGGTCATTAATATGGTTGAATCCGGAAACTATCATTTCGAAAACAAAATGTTTATTCTTTCAGTGAAATACGGAACCGTTCTGTATTTTATCTAATGGATGGCATCCCTAAGTCTAAATATTGCTGTTACATTGCACAACTTTCAATGTTGTCATAATTACATAAAATTCTGGCAAATTAGTTAGCCAGGCGCCCCAAACTGTTGCAAATACCCTGACACTGCGTGCAATGAATGCAAGAGAAGTGACACAATTTCACCTGGTTTATATTAGAGGTCGACCGATTAATCGGAATGGCCAATTTTAATTAGGGCCGATTTCAAGTTTTCATAACAATCGGAAATTGGTATAGTTGGCTGCCGATTTGCCATTTTTTTTATTTATATATTTTTTTGTTCTATTGTTTTATACCTTTTCATTTAACTAGGCAAGTCAGTTAAGAACACATTCTTATTTTCAATGACAGCCTAGGAACGATGGGTTAACTGCCTCGTTCAGGGGCAGAATGAACAGATTTTCAATTATCAGCTCGGGGGATCCAATCTTGCAACCTTACAGTTAACTCATCCAACGCAATAACGACCTGCCTCTCTCTCGTTGCACTCCACAAGGAGACTGCCTGTTACGCGAATGCAGTAAGCCAAGGTAAGTTGCTAGCTAGCATTTAAACCTATCTTATAAAAAACAATCAATCATAATCACTAGTTAACTACACATGGTTGAACATATTACCAGATATTATCTAGCATGTCCTGCGTTGCATATAATCTGACTAAGCATATACGTATTTATTATCGGACTGAGCAGTGGTAGGCAAAGCAGGTGCGTAAACATTCATTCAAACAGCACTTTTGTGCGTTTTGCCAGCAGCTCTTCTTTGTGCGTCAAGCCTATCAACTCCCGAGATTAGGCTACTGTAACGAAAGTTAGCGCGCTAATAGCGTTTCAAACGTCACTCTCTGGGCCTTCTAGTAGTTGTTCCCCTTGCTCTGCATGGGTAACGCTGCTTCGATGGTGGCTGTTGTCGTTGTGTTGCCGATTCGAGCCCAGGGAGGAGCGAGGAGAGGGACGGAAGCTATACTGTTACACTGGCAATACTAAAGTGCCTATAAGAACATCCAATAGTCAAAGGTTAATGAAATACAAATGGTATAGAGGGAAATAGTCCTATAATTCCTATAATATCTACAACCAAAAACTTTGTACCTGGGAATATTGAAGACTCATGTTAAAAGGAACCACCAGCTTTCATATGTTCTCATGTTCTGAGCAAGGAACTGAAACGTTAGCTTTCTTACATAGCACATGTTGCATTCTCCAACACTTTGTTTTTGCATTATTTAAACCAAATTGAACATGTTTCATTATTTACTTGAGGCTAAATTGATTTTGATGTATTATATTAAGTTAAAATATGTGTTCGTTCAGTATTGTTGTAATTGTCATTATTACACACAAATGACAAATCGGCCTCTTATAATCGGTATCGGCTTTGTTGGTCCTCCAATAATCGGTATCGGCGTTGAAAAATCATAATCGGTTGAACTCTAGTTAATATTGCCTGCTAAACTTTCTTTTAACTAAATATGCAGGTTTAAAAATATATACTTCTGTGTATTGATTTTAAGAAAGGCATTGATGTTTATGGTTAGGTCCACGTTGGAGCAACGACAGTCCTTTTTCGCGAATGCGCACCACATCGATTATATGCAACGCAGGACACTCAAGATAAACGAGTAATATCATCAACCATGTGTAGTTAACTAGTTATTATGATTGTTTTTTATACGATAAGTTTAATGCTAGCTAGCAACTTACCTTGGCTTCTTACTGCATTCGCGTAACAGGCGGGCTCCTCGTGAGGCAGGTGGTTAGAGCGTTGGACTCGTTAACCGTAATGGTGCAAGATTGAATCCCTGCGCTGACAAGGTAAATATCTGTCATTCTGCCCCTGAACAAGGCAGTTAACCCACCGTTCCTAGGCCGTCATTGAAAATAAGAATGTGTTCTTAACTGACTTGCCTAGTTAAATAAAGGTGTGTTAAAAATAAATAAAAATACACTTTTTTAAGTCGGCAAAATCGGCCTCCAAAAATACAGATTTCCGATTTGTTATTAAAACCCTAATTAATCAGCCATTCCGATTAATCGGTCGACCTCTACTCCTAACAGTACTGTTTGTGTGTCGGTCCATCTGAACACTGACATTATGATATAATATTCCCAAACCAGAAACCGTGGATTGTGCAAAACTGAAAGTGCGAACCACTGCTTTTAACCAGGGCAAGGTGACCGGATACAAACAGTGTAGCTATTCCCTCCGCAAGGCAATCAAACAAGCTAAGCGTCAGTATCGAGACGAAGTAGAGTTGCAATTCAACGGCTCAGACGAGGTATGTGGTAGGGTCTACAGTCAATCACGGATTACAAAAAGAAAACCAGCCCCATCGCGGACCAGGATGTCTTGCACCCAGACAGACTAAATAACTTTTTTGCTCGCTTTGAGGACAATACAGTGCCACTGACACGGCCCGCTACCAAAACCTGTGGGCTCTCCTTCACTGCAGCCGAAGTGAGTGAAACATTTAAACGTGTTAAACCTCGCAAGGCTGCAGGCCCAGGCGGCATCCCCAGCCGCGTGCGCAGACCAGCTGGCTGGTGTGTTTATGGACATATTCAATCAATCCTTATCCCAGTCTGCTGTTCCCACATGCTTCAATAGGGCCACAATTGTTAAGGTCACTGAGCTAAACGACTACCGTCATCATGAAGTGCTTTGAGACTAGTGAAGGACCATATCACCTCCACCCTACCTGACACCCTAGACCCACTCCAATTTGCTTACCGCCCCAATAGGTCCACAGACAACGCAACCACACTGCACACTGCCCTAACCCATCTGGACAAGAGGAATACCTATGAGAGAATGCTGTTCATCGACTACAGCTCAATATTTAACACCATAGTACCCTCCAAACTCGTCATCAAGCTCGAGACCCTGGGTCTCAATCCCGCCCTGTGCAACTGGGTACTGGACTTCCTGACGGGTCGCCCCCAGGTGGTGATGGTAGTTAACAACATCTCCATCCCCCTGATCCTCAACACTGGAGCCGCACAAGAGTGCGTTCTGAGCCCTCTCCTGTACTCCCTGTTCACCCACGACTGCGTGGCCATGCACGCCTCCAACTCAATCATCATGTTTGCGGATGACAACTACAGTGGTAGGCTTGATTACCAACAACGACGAGACGGCCTACAGGGAGGAGGTGAGGGCCCTCGGAGTGTGGGGTCAGGAAAATAACCTCAGACTCAACGTCAACAAAACAAAGGAGATGATTTTGGACTTCAGGAAACAGCAGAGGGAGCACCCCCCTATCCACATCGACGGGACAGTAGTGGAGAGGGTAGTAAGTTTTAAGTTCCTCGGCATACACATCACGGACAAACTAAATTGGTCCACACAGACAGCGTTGTGAAGAAGGTGCAGCAGCGCCTCTTCAACCTCAGGAGGCTGAAGAGATTTGGCTTGTCACCAAAAGCACTCAAACTTCTACAGATGCACAATCGAGAGCATCCTGTCGGGCTGTATCACCGCCTGGTACGGCAACTGCTCCGCCCACAACCGTAAGGCTCTCCAGGGGGTAGTGAGGTCTGCACAACGCATCACCGGGGGCAAACTACCTGCCCTCCAGGACACCTACACCACCCGATATCACAGGAATGCCATAAAGATCATCAAGGACAACAACCACCCAAGCCACTGCCTGTTCACCCCGCTATCATCCAGAAGGCGAGGTCAGTACAGGTGCATCAAAGCAGGGACCGAGCGACTGAAAAATGGCTATCTCAAGGCCATCAGACTGTTAAACAACCACCACTAACATTGAGTGGCTGCTGCCAACATACTGACTCAACTTGACACTTTAATAATGGAAATTTATGTAAAAATGTATCACTAGCCACTTTAAACAATGCCACTTAATATAATGTTTACATACCCTACATTACTCATCTCATGTGTATATGTATATACTGTACTCTATCATCTACTGCATCTTGCCATCTTTATGTAATACATGTATGACTAGCCACTTTAAACTATGCCACTTTGTTTATATACCCTACATTACTCATCTCATATGTATGTATATATTGTACTCTATACCATCTACTGCATCTTGCCTATGCCGTTCTGTACCATCACTCATTCATATATTTTTATGTACATATTCTTTATCCTTTTACACTTGTGTGTATAAGGTAGTTGTGGAATTGTTAGGTTAGATTACTTATTGGTTATTACTGCATTGTCGGAACTAGAAGCACAAGCATTTCGCTACACTCGCATTAACATCTGCTAACCATGTGTATGTGACAAATAACATTTGATTTGACAACCACCTGACTCAAAGTGAGCCACTGGAGTACAAAAAGAGATCTATTGATTGTTTTTTTGTGGCAGTCTGCACAGGGCTGACTTCAAAGCCCCATATATTGAGCATTATTTTTGTGGCAAGAATTTTATAACAGTTTTTAAATTGACACAATCTGTTCTTTTTATGCAGAATTGTGAAACTGATACATTTTACGATTCGTACTAGTCATTAAGCCATGCGTGGTTTTTCATTGTGGAGGCAGATACATTAATTGGTTTATTTTCTTGTGAGCATTTGCCTAATTTTTGTGACAGTTGCAGCGAGTTGGTTATACTTTTTTATTGAGCATACACCTTTGTTAATAGCTTGTGTGACCATTTTACCATGCTTATTTACAGTTTAATTTTTAAACATGACACCTTCCTTATACATTTATTTTCTCGAAGTACATTGGAATTTAGCCATATTGTTTGTTCTGCCTCTTCTGGAGGATGAAATTGGAATTGAATACTTTAAACGGATTCATTTTCAATCCACCGGAAATGGTTGGTTTTAATCTCGATAATGGCAAAAAGCACCCCTTTTGAATATTGGATGTGCCTCTTTAGCAGTGTACACTCTCCAGTCCTTAATGCTCAAATCAGTTTTGTTTTTCAAATCCGGTTTGGGATACTGACTGTCCAAAAGTTACAAGGGACCATATCAGATGTGTGTGTGTGTTCAGACAGGAATCATTTGGCGACATGTCTACTCTCGTTTGTCAAGTAACGACAGGTGTGTGCACAGTGGTGTAGGCTGATTGGTGTTGCTCGTGCTTCCAATACCTCAAATTATGTAACAAGCTAAGGTTACGACAATGCCTGCCATGGATGTTTCCCAGTTCAAATCAAAATCAAACTTTGTCACATGCGCCGAATACAGCAAGTGTAGACCTTACCGTGAAATGCTTACTTACAAGGCCTTAACCAACAGTGCAGTTCAAGAAGAGTAAAGAAAATATTTACCAAATTAACTCAAGTAAAACATCGTAAAAAGTAACAGAATAACATGATAATAATGAGGCGATATATAGGGGGTACCGGTACCGAGTCAATGTACAGGTTAGTTGCGGTCATTTGTACATGAAGGTAGGGTTGAAGTGACTATGCATAGATAATAATGGGGGGGGGGTCAATGTAATTTGATTATTTGTTCAGCAGTCTTGTGGCTTGGGGGTAGAAGCTGTTTACACAGCCTTTTGGTCCTAGACTTGGTGCTCCGGTAACGCTTGCCGTGCGGTAGCAGAGAAAATGGTCTGTGACTGAATTTTATGGTATTTTCTGACACCGCCCATTATGTAGGTCCTGGATGGCAGGAAGCTTGGCCTCGGTGACGTACTGGGCCATACACACTAACCTCTGTAGCGCCTTATGGTCAGATGCTAAGCAGTTGCCATACCAGGCGGTGATGCAACCGGTCAGGATGCTCTCGATGGTGCAGCTGTAGAACCTTTTGAGGATCTGGGAACCCATGCTAAATCTTTTAAGTCTCCTGAGGTGGAAAATGTTTTGTCGTGCCCTCTTCACGACTGTCTTGGTGTGTTTGGACCGTGATAGTTCGTTGGTGATGTGGACCCCAAGGAACTTGAAGCTCTGGACCCGCTCCACTACAGCCTCGTTGATGTTAATTGGGGCCTGTTCCACCCGCCTTTTCCTGTAGTCCACAATCAGCTCCTTTGTCTTGCTCACATTGAGGTTGTTGTCTTGGCACCACACTGCCAGTTCTCTGACCTCCTCCCTATAGGCTGTCTCATCGTTGTCGGTGATCAGGCTTACCAGTGTTGTCGTCAGCAAACTTAATGATGGTGTTGGAGTCGTGTTTGGCCACGCAGCCGTGGGTGAACAGGGAGTACAGGAGGGGACTAAGTACACACCCCTGAGGGGCCCCAATGTTGAGGATCAGCGTGGCAGACATGTTGTTGCCTGCCCTTCCCACCTGGGGGTGGCCCGTCAGGAAGTCCAGGATCCAGTTGCAGAGGGAGGTGTTTCGTACCAGGGTCCTTAGCTTAGTGATGAGCTTCGTGGGCACTATGTTGTTGAACGCTGCGCTGTAGTCATTGAATAGCATTCTCACATAGGTGTTCCTTTTGTCCATGTGGGAAAGGGCAGTGTGTGGAGTGCAATTTGCGTCATATGTGTATCTGTTGGGGCGGTATGCGAATTGGAGTGGGTCTAGGGTGTCTGGGAGGCATGACCAGCCTTTCAAAGCACTTCATGGCTACCGGCGTGAGTGCTACAAGGTGGTAATCAGTTAGGTAGGTTACCTTCGCTTCCTTGGGCACAGGGACTATGGTGGTCTGCTTGAAACATGTAGGTATTACAGACTAGGTCAGGGAGAGGTTCCAAATGTCAGTGAAGACACTTGCCAGTTGGTCCACGTATGCTTTGAGTGTTATCACAACGTCATCCAGAACAGCTGGTGCTCTCATGCACGCTTCAGTGTTGCTTGCCTCAAAATGAGCATAAAAGGGCATTTCGCTCGTCTGGTAGGCTCGCGTCCATGAGCAGCTAGTGTCTGGGTTTCCCTTTCTAGTCCGTAATAGTTTTCAAGCCGTGCCACATCCGACGAGCGTCAGAGCTGGTGGAGTAGGATTCAATCTTAATCCTGTATTGACACTTTGCTTGTCTGATGGTTCGTCTGGGGGCATAGCAGGATTTCTTATAAGCTTCCGAATTAGTGTCCTGTTCCTTGAAAGCAGCAGCTTTAGCTCGATGTGGATGTTGCCTGTAATCCATGGCTTCTGGTTGGGATATGTACGTATGGTCCTCCAGTTGCTTTGAATGTTAAAAATCATAGTGCAAGAACACTTTTTTTTAAGGATGACCCAACTTTCAAAACGAGTCCTTTTTGCCTAGCCATAGCAGTCAACTAGCTAGCTAGGTAGCGGTTTAGCTTTCTAGCACATTCACTTATTTGTTTGTAAGCAATTAACAAGCTAGTTAGCTACCCCAGTAGCTAGCAAGCAACAAGACATGCCAAATAAGTCTAGAAATAACTTGAGGGCAAATAAATCAGATCTAACCATTAAGCCAAGCCGCATGGCCAGGAATCAGATTTGCATCTTATTTCAAACCACCTTCAAAGGGGGTTTGAAATGTGTCTTAAAATATCTGATTCCATGTGCTTTTTGGCTGTTCAGACTGCAGGAAAAAGAAACACATATTCGAATCAGATATGCCAGAAAAAATGATTTTGAGTCACTTAAAACAAGGCTGTAGTAGCCTGCTGGAAAACCAGTTTGGATATTATTTTGGTATAATGGAGGTTTAATGCCTTTTTAATATTTAAGATGTAACCCTCAACTCATGTTCATTATATAAATATTCCTGTTTAACCCTAACTGGTTTGCCATTTCAAGTGAAGAAAAATTCTCGCATAATTTGAAAAAGGATTCTCATGGAGTTGGTAGAGCTCTTCCTTGTATTTGTTTTCACCCCTCTCTCCCATTGACTGCTCCCACTCATCCAGGGGCTCAGATGACCATCATGAGTCAGGCGTGTGCCAAGCGCTGTAACATCATGCGTCTGGTGGACCGACGGTGGGCTGGCATCGCCAAGGGAGTGGGCACACAGAAGATCATTGGCAGAGTCCACTTGGGTGGGTATAAGTCATGTCTCAAAGAGATTACCTTTCCTAACGGTGCACATCTTGGCAGTGTTTTCCACAAGCACATGGAGTAGCCAGCCAAATAGAAAAGATTGCCAGACAGGCCCCCTTGGTGGTTACAAAAGTTTTGCCAAACAAGCTCCATTTTGATGCCCTGTGGTACATTCTAATGCTAGATTGTATTTTCAACCAGCACCTATCAGGAAAGAACACTGATCACATTTTCACACTTCCAGTGTTAGTTTCATCAGCTGTTTTGCAATATGAAATGGCTGAAACACTGGAAACTTAATTCTGACTGCACTGGGCCTTTGAGTCGGCTGACTTCCACAGGCTTCAAGCTTCCTATTAAGAGGTACACTATATAAACAAAAGTATGTGGACACCCCTTCAAATTAGTAGATTTGGCTATTTTAGCTACACCCGTTGCATAAAATACAGCACATAGCCATGCGATCTCCATAGACAAACATTGGCAGTAGAATGGCCTTACTGAAGAACTCAACTGTAAGTGATGTTATTGTGAAGTGGAAACGTCTAGGAGTAACAATGGCTCAGCCGCTGTAACTCTCACTACCGAGTTCCAAACTGCCTCTGGAAGCAACGTCAGCACAAGAACTGTTCATCGGAAGCTTCATGAAATGGGTTTCCAAGGCCGAGCAGCCACACACAAGCCTGAAATCGCAATGCCAAGCGTCGGCTGGGGTGGTGTAAAGCTCGCCGTCATTGGACACTGGAGCCGTGGAAATGCGTTCTCTGGAGTGGTGAATCACGCTTCACCATCTGGCAGTCCATTGGACGAATCAGGGTTTGGCGTATGCCATGAGAACGTTACCTGCTCGAATGCATAGTTCACACTATAAAGTTTGGTGGAGGATGAATAATGGTCTGGGGCTATTTTTCATGGTTCTGGCTGGGCTCAAACCAGTTCCAGTGAAGGGAAATCTTAACGCTACAGCATACAGCATGACATTCTAGACGAATCTGTGCTTCCAGCTTTGTGGCAACAGGTTAGGGAAGGCCCTTTCCTGTTTCCACATGACAATGCCCCTGTGCACAAAGCGAGGTCCATACAGTAATGGTTTGTCAAGATTTGTGTGGAAGAACTTGACTGGCCTGCACAGAGCCCTACCTCAACCCCATCAAACACATTTGGGATGAATTGGAACGCCGACTGCGAGCCAGGCTTCATTGCCGAACATCAGTACTCGACCTCACTAATGCTCTTGTGGCTGAATGGAAGCAAGTCCCTCCAGCAATGTTCCAACATCTAGTGGAAAGCCTTCCCAGAAGAGTGGAGGTTGTTATAGCAGCAAAGGGGGGACCAACCCCATATTAATGCCTATGATTTTGGAATAAGATGTTCGATGAGCAGGTGTCCACATACTTTTGGTTATGTGTATTTTCTCAGCCATCTGCGATTACAGGTATGATTGAAGAATGAAGCAGGTGCTAAAGATGAGCTTTGCTACACAGAAAGCAGCAGTTGACTACTCCATTGTCAATACTTTGATTAGATAAGTTAACCTTTGTCAATATATTAGAAAATACCACATGCAGTGTTGTGATTAAGTATTTGCCCCCTTTCTGATTTGATCATATTTTTGATACTGAGTTCCCTTTATCTAATATTAGGTTTTGGTTGACCTGATAACATTCCGTATCAAAAATATGCCAAAATAAAGACAATCAGAAAGGGGGAAATACTTTTCCACTGGACTGCAAGTAAGATTAGCTTTTATCGAATGTTTTAATAATTTATCTGCAGATAATTACCCATATACAAATTAGGGAGCCAAATGAATGTCTCTCCGATGAGATTCGGGAAGCTACTGACGAGTCACTCAATTTAAACATACCAGGGTCCAAAATAAAAAATAAATCCCATTGGCCAGTTGGCCAAAAATCTACTGGCCTGGACAGAATTCATACAGGCCCAAACATGGTGTAGTTTTTAAATGCATAAGCCCTGCATGACCCTATTGGTTGGCATGCTCTCTATACCCAGCTATTAATTGGCTACATTTGGATATTGTATTTAAAAGCGGTGTAATAATTTAGCAATGCAAGTCATTGCTCTCATTAGAATTGTATTAGTTGCATTCGTTTTTAGTTTCTAAAATATGTCATTTTGAGAAGATGTGAAAATAGGATGCTGCCCCTTAAAGATAAACGTTCCAAAAGAGAGATCAACTAGGCTTACAGTAGGGTAGCCAAGATGAATGCTAGGTGTCTTTTCAATTTGCTAGTATGTGAACTAGTTGAAGGTTTACTTTTGTTAATCACTTTCCCTAAAATAAATAAGCTCAGCAAGTCGATTGATGGCAAAAAATTAAACTCTTGACAGTTCGCGTGTGCGGTGTGAAGGCGTCAACTCATGTACTGCTCACGTGCTCGAAGTTGACTCGCAGGAGTGTGGTGGTGCTTGAATGTACGGCCAATCGTATTGCTCAAATACAAATAGCATGACATTTACACGTGTCGTAAATGTTGAAGGTAAATGTTGAACTGGAATGCAAAAATGCACTGAAAAGTTACGTCACTGACGATCCACTGGTCCAACACGTGATTTTCCTGGCCCTGGGCCAGCGGGCCAACATTGTTCCTGTACGTGAAAGAAAATGCATGAATGTGCCAGAAAACAATGTTAAGTTGATTTTGACTCATCATTGCCACATTATATGGGACTTGCAAATTCATGCTCTCTCCCTTTGTGTAAAGAAATTTGACTGCAACCACAACACACATACCTACCGAGAGGCGGGAGAGACAGCATTGTCAAACCAGCTGTGTTTTCCTGTCATTGCTCACCTTGTGACTGACAAGCACCTGTCCTATCAATAGATCGATAGAATATGCATATTGTTAATTCTAGTGGGAGAGGGCTTGGCAGACTTTTTTTTCTGACTATGTAATTTATTTATAATTAGCCTGGTTAATTTAGGTGGAAAAAGTGCCCGGCTGAAAACGAGTCTAACTAGCCTGCGCTAGTTGAAGAAATGGAACATGGGTGTTTCTCCACAATCAAGTGGCTCCTGCGACGTTTGCCTTGTTTTATCCAACCTGTCGAAAGAAAAGACATTCAAACCTCCAGCAAATGTTGATGGTAGCATCTGTACCTGATAATGGCTAAAAGTGAGATGTGTGTTTCCCTACCCAGCTCAGGTCCAGATAGAAGGGGACTTCCTGCCTTGCTCCTTTTCCATCCTGGAGGACCAACCTATGGACATGCTGCTTGGACTGGACATGCTCAAGAGACATCAGGTCAGATCCCTATTCCTGTCCCTCCATTTCCATGAACACTGCCACATATACAGTCGTGGCCAAAAGTTTTGAGAATGACACATTCATTTTCACAAAGTCTGCTGCCTCAGTGTCTTTAGATATTTTGTTCGATGTCACTATGGAATACTGAAGTATAATTACAAGCATTTCATAAGTGTCAAAGGCTTTTATTGACAATTACATGAAGTGGATGCAAAGAGTCAATATTTGCAGTGTTGACCCTTTTTCAAGACCTCTGCAATCCGCCCTGGCATGCTGTCAATTAACTTCTGGGACACATCCTGACTGATGCAGCCCATTCTTGCATAATCAATGCTTGGAGTTTGTCAGAATTTGTGGGGTTTTGTTTGTCCACCCGCCTCTTGAGGATTGACCAAGTTCTCAATGGGATTACGGTCTGGGGAGTTTCCTGGCCATGGACCCAAAATATCAATGTTTTGTTCCCCGAGCCACTTAGTTATCACTTTTGCCTTATGGCAAGGTGCTCCATCATGCTGGAAAAGGCATTGTTCGTCACCAAACTGTTCCTGGATGGTTGCAAGAAGTTGCTCTCGAAGGATGTGTTGGTACCATTCTTTATTCATGGCTGTTTTCTTTGGCAAAATTGTGAGTGAGCCCACACATTAATGGTCTCGGGATGCTTTAATGTTGGCATGACACAGGACTGATGGTGGCGCTCACCTTGTCTTTTCCGGACAAGCTTTTTTCCGGATGCCCCAAACAATCGGAAAGGGGATTCATCAGGGAAAATGACTTTACCCCAGTCCTCAGCAGTCCAATCCCTGTACCTTTTGCAGAATATCAGTCTGTCCCTGAATTTATTATTTTTTCCAGAGAGAAGTGGCTTCTTTGCTACCCTTCTTGACACCAGGCCATCCTCAAAGTCTTCGCCTCACTGTGCGTGCAGGTGCATTCACACCTGCCTACTGCCATTCCTGAGCAAGATCTGTACTGGTGGTGCCCCGATCCCGCAGCTGAATCAACTTTAGGAGACGGTCCTGGCGCTTGCTGGACTTTCTTGGGCGCCCTGAAGCCTTTTTCACAACAATTGAACCACTCTCCTTGAAGTTCTTCATGATCTGATAAATGGTTGATTTAGATGCAATCTTACTAGCAGCAATATCCTTGTCTGTGAAGCCCTTTTTGTGCAAAGCAATGATGATGGCATGTGTTTCCTTGCAGGTAACCATGATTGAGAGAGGAAGAACAATGATTCCAAGCACCACCCTCGTTTTGAAGCTTCCAGTCTGATATTCAAACTCAATCAGCATGACGGAGTGGTCTCCAGCCTTGTCCTCGTCAACACTCAAACCTGTGTTAACGAGAGAATCACTGACATGTCAGCTGGTCCTTTTGTGGCAGGGCTGAAATGCAGTGGAAATGTTTTGGGGGGATTCAGTTCATTTTTTTGGCAAAGTGGAACTTCGCAATTTAATTGCAATTAATCTGATCACTCTTCATAACATTCTGGAGTATATGCAAATTGCCATCATCATCAGGCAGCAGAGTTTGTGAAAAGTAATGTCATTCTCAACTTTTGGCCACGACTGTACAGTGTATTCAGACCCCTTGCCCTTTTCCACTTTTTTTTGTTTTTTACATTAGCCTTATTTTAAAATGGATAAAAATACATCCTCAATCTACTCACACAATACCCCAGAATGACAAAGCGAAAACAGGTTTAGAGATGTTTTCTAATTTATTTGGAAAGGCACACACCTGTCTATATCAGGTCCCACAGTTGACAGTGCATGTCAGAGCAAACACCAAGCCATGAAGTCGAAGGAATTGTTCGTAGAGCTCCGAGACAGGATGGTGTCGACGCACAGATCTGGGGAAGGGTACCAAAAAATGTCTGCAGCATTTAAGGTCCCCAAGAACAGTGGCCACCAAGACTCTTCCTTGAGCTGGCTGCCCAGCCGAACTGCGCAATCGGGGGTGAAGGGCCTTGGTCAGGGAGGTGACCAAGAACCTGATGGTCACTCTGACAGGGCTCTAGAGTTCCTTCCAGAAGGACAACCATCTCTGCAGCACTCCACAAATCAGGCCTTTATGGATGTGTGGCCAGATGGAAGCCACTCCTCAGAAAAAAGCACATGAGAGCCACCGGAAGGACTCTGACCATGAGAAACCAGATTCTCTGGTCTGATGAAACCAAGATTGAACTCTTGCCTGAATGCAAGAGGAAACCTGGCACCATCACTACAGTGAAGCATGTCGGTGGTGTCACGAACCGGTTAGTAGCCCATAACAAGAAGGGAGACAAGAGTTCAAGGAATAACAAAAAATATATTTATGAACTAAAGTAAACTATATACTATTAACAATGGTGTGTGTAGTCAGTAATCAGTGGTTACGTGCATAGATGGTGATAATGAGAGGTGTTGAGGTACCAAAATAAACAAGCCACAAAATGCCACAACCAAAAATAGTGTCTGCGTGGACAGTGTCTCCTCAGTTAATAGGGGAAAGGTGTATTTATCCCCGGGACACACTCGAGTCCATTTCGCTGATGACCCTCCCGGCTCCGCCCACCGACATCCTATTAAGGAAAATGAGAGCAAAGAGAGAATTCGGCAGACAGTGGGAGGGTCGTCAGTGGCAGCATCATGCTGTGAGGATGTTTTTCAGTGGCAGGGACTGAGACTAGTTAGGAGCAAGGGAAAGATGAACGGAGCAAAATACAGAGATCCTTGATGAACCTGCTCAGGACCTCGGACTGGGGCAAAGTTTCACCTTCCAACAGGACAACGACCCTAAGCACACAGCCAAGACAATGCAGGAATGGCTCCGGGACAAGTCTCAGTGTTCTTGAGTGGCCCAGACTTGAACCCTATCAAACATCTCTGGAGAGACCTGGAAATATCTGTGCCGCGATGCTCCTCATCCAACCTGACAGAGCTTGAGAAGATCTGCAGAGAAGAATGGGAGAAACTCCCCAAATACAAGTGTGCCAAGCTTGTAGTGTCATACCCAACTAGGCTCGAGGCTGTAATTGCTGTCAAAGGGGCTTCAACAAAGTACTGAGTAAAGGGTCTGATTACTTATGTCAAGGTCATTTCAGCTTTTTTTCTTTTTTTTTGTAGATTGAGGGGGGAAAACGAATCAATTTTAGAATAAGGCTGTAACATAACAAAATGCGGAAAAAGAAGGGGTCTGAATACATCCTGATAACATCCTAACTAATCCGTGTTTAAACTACTGTTCTGTCTATATATTCTGTCTATCCTGCTACCT
Organism: Oncorhynchus masou masou; assembly: GCF_036934945.1. NCBI lineage: Eukaryota > Metazoa > Chordata > Actinopteri > Salmoniformes > Salmonidae > Oncorhynchus > Oncorhynchus masou. Next base: position 50,888,120 of record NC_088217.1, on the reverse strand, counting down.
CAGTGTTCCATTGACCTGAAAAAGAACACGTTGCTGATCGGGACAACGGGCACTGAGACCCGCTTCCTGCCTGAGGCGGAGCTGCCAGAGTGTGCCCGGCTGGCATACGGGCCCGAGGGGCGCGAGGACGCCCAGCCAGATGAGATCGCAGACCGAGAGTTGGCAGAGGCACTTCAGAGATCTGTACAGGAGAGCGGTAAGGAATGCGGTCAGGGAGAGGGCTATGGTGATTCCTCAGCTCTGCCGGCACACTCTAAAGCAGTGCACATTACTGCAACAGAGACATGAGCCAGAAAGCACATTTGCATTTAGCTTCTTTACTCCTGAGCCCTGTTTCTGCAGTCATCTGCATTCTCAGCAGGGGTTGGAACCAAAATTATTTTCCAATCGTTTAATTCTGAACAGAACCACAATTTTTGGGGGGTTTCATTCCAACCAGCAAAATAAAGTTCTGAACCGGTTCGGACCCAAAAAAAGAACGGTTTAGATCATCCCTTTCTGTTCCTTACATTTAGCTCATTAAAATGACTTCACCAATCAGTGCAGATAGAACAGGCAAGCTAGTTGTTTACATGCGTGATGGACAGTCAAGTGTTGCTTATGGTGAAGATGCAACCAACATTTTGCAGGTGGGGGAGGGTTGAGGAGGAGGCTTGAAGCCATCTTATGACATGCATTATCTGAATTAGGCCGACAATTATACGTAAAGAGGAGCGGCTTCAATGGAGGAACTTGAAATGTACTTTGATCGAGCTCGCTAACTGCTTGTGTGTGCAGAGCGACACCAGAATTAAAAACGTCTTACCTTTTTGTAAGTACTGAATTCAGCGTTAAGCGATAACTAGGCCTATAGTATACTTAACTACCATTTAAAAAGTTAATCCATTCTTCTCTGGCTAATCTAAAAATCTCTCTCGAGCTCGTAATGTCAGTACTGTAGCCTATGCTTCGGAGGGGAAGGTAGCCTAAACACGCACAGGGGAAGATTTCCAGGTTGCAGGATGACGATGGAATACGTTTGAGTGACAGAGTAATGGCTTTGCGTAGGCACTTTGTTACGTTTTTGTTGTGGGACTAGAAAAAAAAAGTCTGGAACGTAAAATAATGTTATTAAACGGTTCTGTTCCTGGAACAGTATGGATCACTTTTGTTCCAGGTTCTGTTCCCTAAACCGGTTCCAACCCCTGATTCTATCACATACATGATCAATGCATGCCATCACCTAAAAAATAAGCTCTATAAATCAGACCTAGGTATGAAATCAAAACCTGACCTGTGGTTGGATTTAGTCTAGTTAGTGTTTATTCTTTACTTGGTTTTACAGTTCTTCTTTAACTAAGTAAAAAAAAACAAAAAAAACACTTAATCACTCTGCGGACAATTTTAGCTTATGGAAGAGGTTAGCTGACAGGTCCTGTGATCACTCTGTGACCTCTAGGGTCATTGGTCAAATAAAGTTATCTTGGCTGACACTGTTCACCACTATGTGAACAGTCTGACAGCGTGGTGCATGCTTTGTGTGCGAGTGCTAACTCTCTGCGTCCCTTTGCATGATGTGTGGTGTGTGGCCTAACCCTGAGCAGGACAGCACTGATGCAATTGTGAAGACAGCTGGAGAGGGCCTTACCAACCAGGTACTGCAAACTTAGAGAGAATAAATGCTAAGTCTATCACTCATATATTCTCTTTTTTGTTGCAAAATTGTATTTTATGGCTTATTGGGAGAAAAAAAACATATCGGTACGATGTTATTGATAAATAGTAATTACCATGTTTTTCAACTTATTTTAAAAAGTAGAGGATGCAATCACTGATTAAAAGGGATAGTTAGAGATTTTGGCAATGAAGCATGCTAGCTGTTCCTGTAGACTTCCAGGCACTGTGCTAATGCTAACTTCCTTTATACTGGATGCATTGACATAACATAAAAATACATTTTTTGCACTATTGGTTAGAGCCTGTAAGTAAGCATTTCACTGTAAGGTCCACACCTATTGTATTCACCGCACATGACAAACTTTGATTTTGATGGTATCCACAAGTTCATCTGACTCTGGGGAAGTAGCCAAAATCTCAAACTATCCCTTTTAAGGGTTCTGCATTTCAATATCATGTTTCATTTCAGAAGCTGGCATGGACAAACTATGCATGTTGTGTACAAGAGTGTTTTGGTCCATAGCAGGTTTCAATTGTTGTTCAACTACTGTTTCATTCTAAAACTGATCTCTACCCTCACACTGCAGGTGGACAAACTACCTCACCGGAATCCCCACCATTCCCAACACTCAAACCCCCGAACAACATGCCCCTGTCCTCCCCCCTTTCCCCCGGTCACCCCCGGAGCCTTGCCCTGGACCGTTCTCAATCTGCTCCTGCCTACATTCGCCAGTCCGGGGCCCCAACACCAGGGCAGAGCCAAACCCAGCCTGGTTTCCTGGGTCTCCCCATCCCTGGTCCCTCATCTCAGAACATAGCACCTTCAGCCCAACAGTCTCCTCTCTCAGACCCAAGCCCTACCAACCCCACCCAGCGACTCCTACCCACCATCCCCACTCCCCCGGCTCAGGATCTGTCCACATGCGCCCCTCCTGCAGACAAGTCTGTGACTGGCACTCCCACCCTGGGAGTTTCAGACAGTCAGATCCCTCCAGAGATGTGTGTCTCTGAGAAGGCAAATAATGGCTCCCTGTCCCCCCTCCCAGAGGAAAGCCTCCCAATTCAGCCCATGGAGCAGGAGGACATGTCAGTCAACACCACAGATCACCGGACATGTCTGAGTAACCCAAGTCAGCAGAGTGGAGAAGGGGGTTCCCACCATCCCATCTCTAATCCCTCATCACTCACCCTGGAGCCCTGTCTTTCTGGATCCACATCTGCAGAGATGGAGTCTCCCCCTGCCTCCTCCCAGAGCACTGTGCAATCAGAGAGGGACCAGCCAGAGGGGGAGCGCTGTCCCAACTCCGACCAGATCCCGTCTCTGGCCCAGGCCCTGCGGGAGCTCCATGAGCTGCTGGTGTCTAACAGCTGTGGCCTGTCCCCCCAAAACCGCAGTGTCTCCTGCTCCCCCTCACACAGACAGGACGCTGACGGACTGAACGACAACCACAACCCCACCGCAGAGCCCCAAACCCTGACGCCTGAAAACACCACACAACCCTCCCCCTCTACTGCCATTATAGCTGGTGCAGAACCATGCGATGCCAAAGCCAACCATGCTGCTGCTATGTCTGACGGAGGGCCTCCTCCTGACTGTGTCCTGCCAGGCACCTCTGGCCAGGAGACTAGGGACAGGGCAGAGGCTGAACCAGGAGCGGGTCAGGGAGAACTAGAACCACAGTGTCCAGACAACTCCAGGGGGGAAAAGAGGGCTGACGGGTATGGGCTAGATGCCAGTAAAAACAGAGGGACTGTGTCTGAGGTCCAGAGTCCCTCGCCCTCTTCACTCCAAGCAGACCTGGAGTTCAGGGAGCCCCCGGAGGGGCAGCAGGGGAGGGGCGTGGCAGACGGGAGAGCCTCTGCCATTGACAACCCAGACACTCCCGGCCTCCATCCTGAGCCAACACAGCGGAGCCCTCTGTCCATGGCTGTGGGTTCACCTGAGGATGACTCCGGCCTTTCGCCCCGCACTTCCCCCCCTCAGGCCCTGGGCCCCCAACACCCCTCCTCCTCTCCAGCCCCTCTCTTCTCTGCTCCACATCCCGTTACTGAACCGTTTCCGGTTGAGCACATCCAGAGGATCCAGACAGCTGGCTTCTCTGCCAGGGAGGCTGCAGAGGCACTGGAACAGGCCCAGGGCTGTGTGGAGCTGGCTCTGCTGGCACTGCTGGCCCGCAAGATCACTGTGCCCACCTAGACGCTCACGACATTACAATCATATGGGAGACCCAGGCTCTTGTCAACATGGGTTTCATGTGTACTCTTGTCTTATTGTTGATGGTGACATCTGAACCCCCCCTGGCCTCGCAGCCACTACATGCTAAAGGGGAAATGCTTTTTGTCTCTCGGTTTCTCACAGACCATACAACTTATTTGTTCCTAGATTGAGCCAATATGATCGGAGTTGTGTTTGCATGCAGCAGTAGTTGGTGCCTATTTCATGGATTTTATAGATTGGTAGATTGATTTCCTTAATCCCCCCCCTCGTTTAACCCTGTATATGCGTATTTTATTCTAAACTCAATTGAACTGCCCCATTGACGAGAAAATATTGGTAAATGTTTACATTTGTATGTGAAATGGCATTTGTTTAAAGGGCTGAAGATGAACCTAAAATACTATGTTAAAATGTCCGATTTGTCAGCAGTATTATTGCTCCGCTAAACAATTAATTTGTTTTTAAATTGATGTTTGATTTTAACTCGACTCCTATTCTGATAAAACCCACCAGACAGTAAACATATTACACTGTGGAAATGACTGCATTTAAGAAGCATTGCTAACTGCTGATCTTTTGTCTTTTTCTGCCGATTGTTAGCATTTTGTAATATGACATTCTCTCAGTCATATGATTATTGCCAATGCTGGGGAACCTGGGTGTTATGTTTAAAACAGCTTGCACAAGAAAATAAATCAAGCAGCACTCTTTTACTTTCAGCACGACTTTGTTGATAGAGGAACATCAACATAGCCAAGGAGTTAAGAGTATTGAATATTTCTGGGGATGCAGGTAAAGGATGAGGTCTTCAAATATAACAGCATGTATTACATCTTTGGAAATGTGATATGGTCATTAAGAGGGAGTTTGGTAGTTCCTGTTCACTTTCAGACATCTATCATACATGCAGAACTGGAAACCTCTCCCACAATCCAAGTCTACCCTATCCAGCTGTCAGATCATTCATTCATATATACATTATCAACTTTTTTTTTTAAATTGCATTATCTGGATCATATTCATATACCAACATCGTGGCAGGTTTAATTATTTCGATTTTCTTGTACTCAATTTAAAAACTCCCAAATAAAGTAAAACTGGTTCTTTGTAATTGTATGTGTGTGGTTTTTGATATTTCTAAAGAATGGGTGTTAAGATTAGTCATGTTTTGCTAATCTGTCTTATTTGTTCTTTGCTGCAAACGTACGAGTTAGTGAATTAAGCAGACTTGTTTTTATGTCAGCTCTATCCTTATGGCAGGGCGAGGGGAAATTGATTATTAAATGGGCAGAAGGCACCACCTGTAGACTTGATCTGATGGAGGCTGAATCTGCGCCAAGCAAGGTGGGCCCTTTACAAGATTTGACTTCACGACCTATCGCCAGGGTTCAAAGAACACCAAAGCCGATGCCCTGTCCCATCTCTCCAATTCAGGAGAGGGTCCCATAATCCCTCCCTCTCGAGTTGTAGCCTCTGTGGTCTGAGATGTAGATGTGGACATTCCCCAGGCTCTGGAGAGGGAGCCCGCACCCACTATCTGTCCTCCTGAGCGCATCTACGTTCCCACAGGGATAAGACATCGGCTGCTGACCTGGGCGCGCACAGCTGTCGTCGCTTGGCATCCAGGTATTTCTTGTACTACTCAATTGATCTCCAAGAAGTATTGGTGGCCTACCTTGGCGCAGGACGTTATTCGCTACGTCAACTCCTGTTCCGTTTGCTCAAACCAAATCCTCCATCTCCATTTGACATTTTATACCAACTTGTGTGTTATGGAGCTTTAGGCTGAGTGACTGCTCTGATACCTGCAGGTTTCTGCTGGGTCTGGAGTTACGGTGATCTCTCAGGTTGGAGAGATTCTTGCTCCATCACGACCCTATGTTCTGATCCCTCTACATGTCATATGTGACCAACATGATGCACCAGGAGACCCTCATCACTCTATTTTCTCTGTCTTGTCTGAAGATCATCATGGAGATCGGAGTCTACAGCGACAGGAGCAGCAGTATTGGGTGGTGCAAGACCCTGGCTCCACTGGTTGGGGGTCTGGTATAGAGGAATTTGTTGAGGTTAATGCTGTGGGTTTCTGAAGTCATTGCAGAGAATCCTGAAGCTGACTGAGCAAGACTCGGATCCCTTGTCTGAAAAAGGCCATTGAAGCCGTAGACAAGGTAGAGGTCAATTGTCAAATGGTTAGCCTACAATCCTATGTTCTCACTTTCTATCCTCCAATGCTCCGTGGAGACCAGGTGGTGACGGAGTGTGAAGAGGGGGTTCTGCAAATTGAGGAACTGGTTTACCCGGACAATGGATTTTGGCAATGTCAGTGTGTTACGTGTTTTGGAAGCTACTCTGAAAAGGTTTACCAAGCTACAAATGACTTCACACTGGGAGTTAAGCTACCCTTTAGAAAAGGTCTATTTAACTGAAGTTACTTTGAAAAAGTAGTTCACTACATCCAAGCTACATTATAAATCATATCTCAATCTGAAATGTCAGACTACAAATTGCAAGAACATAATATCACTCTGGAGTCAGATGTTAACAGGATGTGTAATTTGGCCTAAAACTGAAAAGTGAGAATTAAGCAGGTCTAAATGCCTCAAAAAGGAAATTCTTGCCTACTTCACCCATATTTTATTTTTGCAAAAAAAGTTACGTATAGTTCCAGTAGTTAGCTATTCTGCTACATGACAACAAAAAGACCTTAACTACTGAAAACACTAACTAGATTTGAATTTAATTCAACTACCACCATGCTACTGCAAAATGTATTAAAATTACTAGTTTACCTATATGTAGTTCACTACTCCCCAACATTGGCTCCTAATTGTATCCCTTCTGTTTACCAAGATCACAACTTTGAAAAATTTGTAAATGCAGATTGATTTTTTTTTAAACACAGCCTGCTTCTTCTCCCTGTTTAACCTATAGGTGGCAGTGGTTCCTAAAAAGGAAAAACCCAACATTGCGATTCACCATTTAACTCAAGTTTCATTTTCCAGGCCTGGATGCTTGTCCTCACAAAGTTGAACATGTTCAAAGGCCCAATAAACTCAAATGCAAGTCCTGTTTCTCCACAGTCCTATGTGAGAAGGTAATCCAGGATATCTCTGTTGAGTGCACCACAGCAGTGGTGTAGGAGATGAAAACAATTGTCTCTCAACCTATTGGATTTCATACATGTACCACAGTAGCAGCCTCTGACTGTGTGGCGACTGGAAGGATGGTAGACCTGGTAGCCACACAGTCCTGGTGCCACAGGTGCTCTGCCAGGCAGTTCAGTAGGGGGGCTACCTCACCCAGGTTACTGACGTTGCTGACGTCACCCCCCATACGGAACACAGGCAACCCCCAGACCTTCTGGAACCGAGTCACTTCTCTCTCCGTCACGTCTGTATGCATGAACAGGTCAAATCTGAGGTCGCTGTCAAGAACAAAGAATTCTGGGTAGTGGATATTAGTCGGTCAACTACACACACACACACACACAAAGGGAACAATGTAAGGATACTTGGTGCCAACCACCAATTTCACAACTCTGTCGCAAGATTCAGACCCTCTGGCGATCTGATTGGACAGATCATCGAAGGACACTTGGTCAGTAAAGGAGAAGAGGAAGAGGATGGCATCCACCTGCTCCTTACAGGACTGAGATGCACAGGAAAAGGGAATTATCATTTTCGTTCATATGAATCACCAAAACATTGTGCCGTTTTTTTTAATGCTACTATGCTTTTTTTCTGTGCTAGGTGAAGCTTGTGATACTTCAAGCATACCGGAAGCAAGTGGTCAAATCGGCGTAAGGCGTTCTCTCCACAGTCCCATAGCTGCAAGCGGAAAAACAGAACACGACCGCTCTCCCTCAACTTCACAGGCCAATATACCACTGTGGTCTCAATGCCTACAAGAACAGTTGTTACTTGAGAAACGTCCTGTAGCACATGTTAATTTAACCCACAATATCCAGAAATTATGCCAAATGTTCACAGCTGCACTAGGCCTACCTGTAGTTTCATAGTGCATGTTGGGAATATTGAATCCAGCTAGACGTGCAGCAAGAGCAGTCTTCCCCACCCCACTCTTTCCTGATATGAAGATCTTGTAGTGAACAGTGTCCACAGCCACATTAGGGGGCATCACTATAGCCTCCAGAAGACCTGAGAAATTGTTTGAAATATATTTGCTGTATTAAAATGTAAAGTTAATGAATCAATATAAGGCTAACGTGTACGGTATGATTTATGGATGATATACAAGCAGGGCAACTTAGCAGCTACTAAGTCAAGAAACATACCAAAGTTTCTACGTTTTTTCTTGTGTAGAATCCTGCTGAAGAACTCCTTGCTATCTGCACTTCGGTGCCAGTCGGCTACAACAATCGACCCAGGATCGAGGACTTGTGCCATATCGTGTGGTTCGACTACGCACTGGCGTGGCATCTATAAAGAATCTGCTCTATGCACGTATATAACCCGATAAGGAGTCCCTGCGTGAGTACCCGACCGGACCACCTGCCCCTTTTGAAGTTCATGAATTATATTTTAACACACATTGACGTTACCGTAGCGCTGCGTGACTAAATTGTGAGGACGCTAACAGAGAACAGGAGACTAAAAATGAGCGTTGTTACCTTGACACCCAACCCAGCGTCTCGTCATCAACATTAAGACGTTTATTTTTCTAAGTACTTCCGGGTCACGGAATTTCCCCTACATATAAGTCCCTCACATAGTAGAAAAATGTAATTAACTTTTTTTTTATTTTTTATAATATATGAAAAATTGTCTAAACATTAGCATATTTGTTCATATTTATCGAACATTTGCATTAAATGTTGGTTTTAAAAATTTTACAAAGTCAAATAAATGCCTTCAATGCAAAACACTGTATATGAAAACATATTGCTTATAGAGAAACAAGTATTATATGTGCCGATGTAAAAGTGGGGTTGGGAATACTCAGTAGGTTCAGTAGAGTCTATATATGGTGTTATTTCATTGGGGACTCTGGTCTAAATACCCAGCAACACTTTTTACTCCACCAACTCCATAGCCCCCAATGCAATAAACTGTACGCCTATAAATGATTGATTTATAGAGTTATGAATAAAGTATGCTTTCTTTAAACCAAACGTACTTGCATTTCTATTGACTTTTTGAATACACATATAGTATGTTGTATATTTGCCAAAGTGTCCACCAGAGAGAAGATAATAAGTTATTTGTATTTTACATTAAAGGTATTTTGGTATGACAATGCGTCCTATGACGCAGTGCTTTATTTGTGTCCAGGCACCCCAATTTAAGCTGTTTGACCACAATAAAAGTCCAGCAACACTTCCTATGACCTTGCTTTTTGTTTAAACTCACCTGTTTTATGTTCTAGGGACACTCGTGAGTAGACTTGACTGGACACCCAATCGATTGTTTTTCCTGTACAGTGTAATTTGTTTGTGCAATACAACAAAAATACAGTAAGACTTTTCTTAAACATTAAATTTCAAAATTGCATCCTTGAAAAATAACAACAGTAAATTAACAAGACTCATAAAGTAAGCTTATATTTTTTTACCAGTAGGCTATTATGTATATAGACTCCCCTTTTTTGTACTGTGTTATTGACTTGTTAATTGTTTACTCCATGTGTAACTCTGTGTTGTCTGTTCACACTGCTAAGCTTTATCTTGGCCAGGTCGCAGTTGCAAATGAGAACTTGTTCTCAACTAGCCTACCTGGTTAAATAAAGGTGAAATAAAATAAAAATAAATAAAAAATGTTATTTACATTAATTTACTTAAGCTCCAACCATTTCTCAATATTCTCCACCTTATAATATTCTTGATCTTATATAAAGTAGTAATTCCATTTAGTTTAGCTTTTTCCCCGTGTAGTTATATATTTTTAAAAGTTACGAACCATGCAAAGCCGCAAAAAAGATCATACACATAGCGTTTCACCACGGACCTTTATTCTGAAGGCAACATCCGAAAACCGTTCTGTTGCTGTGACGCTAATGACAACCTACTTCCTGCAACAACAAAAAAATACTTAACTTCCGGTTACTTTCAAAGTAAAGGCATTAACTTAAAATTTTATTGACTTCCATTGCTGGTGTTTGATTTGTTTATTCTGGAAATTATCTTAGAGGAACTGACAGATGTAACATTAAATAATAAACAAACATTGGGCTATATTAAAATCCTTTCAAACATATACCAACTTAATGAATAAATTAGGCACTGCGGAGCACCATTCCAAGGGGCCTCATTCAGGAATAGATGTTGTCCTAAGGACATTATGCCTCACCCCATTCCCCAAGTTAGAATTTAATGTGAATTAAATTAAATTAATTATTTGAATACAATCATCTGAATTAATGCAACCAGATCTCTCTGTGTGTGTGTGTGTGTGTGTGTGTGTGTGTGTGTTTAAACTTTTTCAACGCCTCCCACATCCCATGGAAGACTAATTTCTTCTGGCTTTGACAGTCAGAGTCAGACAGCCACCACTGTTTTCCAATGAGGTTGTCACAGACATGGGATCCACATCCCCCGGCAACTGGCACTTGTGGGCAAAAGTGTTCCTAACCGTGCCATCCTCTGCTAGCTGGTGAGAACAAATGATGAGAAGAGGAGGAATGTAAGGGAGATCCCAAAAAAAAAAACAGATGTACATTTGGTAACAACAATAACTTATACACAAAAAGTGTTTGATGTGCCGGAACTTCAGCTCACCTTCTCCGCATAGACTTCTATAAGGTTGTTTGACGATGTGATGATGACATCCTCTGGAGAGTATTCACTCACATCCACTGTGAACAGGTACATGTCTCCCATCGACTGGATCTTCCCCGTAGGATGAGAGTGGCCTGAAAATAACAGCCATTTACACCTCTGTTACCCCCCAGATGCACACTCACACTGCAGCTAGTTTTCATCCTCACCACAATTAACTGTAGTATTACATAAGCCACTCTATTTCTTATCAATGTCTCCTGTAAAGTTAGTCATAACACAGGTAAAACAACACATCGTCTGAACGGACCTGCAAGTTTATTGTTATTGTTGGAACAGTGTGACGAAGATCCTAAATATTGTGGGAAGTTACCTTGAGTTCTCTCCATGCGGGATTTTGAAGTTGAAGTGAGGAGGTAGATGGTGGAAATGGCAAATATTCAACAGTTTTCCACTGTATTAATCCGCCCAATGCTTTACTGTCCACTAAAGCCCTCTCTTTTGTCCTCGCGTACCGTCTTTTATACTGTGTGTGAGATGGAGTCCTTTTTTGTTGGTGTGTGTGAGGCAGGGTGGGTGAATGTTTTGCTGCCTGGATAACCATGTGCAATATTTATCGTAGGAGAGAGAACGAGAGCTGGGGGCCAGTGGCTGTCGTTTCCTACACCTCTATCTCCTCTATTCATCTATCTTCATTTACCATTTAGGTCCGTCCAGAGAAGTACATAACAAGAATAATAATCAATTAGCCCATACAGTTGGACATTAATAAAGGTTTGAGATAGCATATACAGTGGGGTAAAAAAAGTACTTAGTCAGCCACCAATTGTGCAAGTTCTCCCACTTAAAAAGATGAGAGAGGCCTGTAATTTTCCTCATAGGTACTCTTCAACTATGACAGACAAAATGAGAAGGAAAAATCTAGAAAATCACATTGTAGGATTTTTAATGAATGGTGGAAAATGAGCAAGATTTCTGGCTCTCACAGACCTGTAACTTCTTCTTTAAGAGGCTCCTCTGTCCTCCACTCGTTACCTGTATTAATGGCACCTGTTTGAACTACTTGTTATCAGTATAAAAGACACCTGTCCACAACCTCAAACAGTCACACTCCAAACTCCACTATGGCCAAGACCAAAGAGCTGTCAAAGGACACCAGAAACAAAATTGTAGACCTGCACCAGGCTGGGAAGACTGAATCTGCAATAGGTAAGCAGCTTGGTTTGAAGAAATCAACTGTGGGAGCAATTATTAGGAAATGGAAGACATACAAGACCACTGATAATCTCCCTCGATCTGGGGCTCCACGCAAGATCTCACCCCGTGGGGTCAAAATGATCACAAGAACGGTGTGCAAAAGAACCACACGGGGGGACCTAGTGAATGACCTGCAGAGAGCTGGGACCAAAGTAACAAAGCCTACCATCAGTAACACACTACGCCACCAGGGACTCAAATCCTGCATTAAGCCAGTACATGTCCAGGCCCATCTGAAGTTTGCTCGAGAGCATTTGGATGATCCAGAAGAAGATTGGGAGAATGTCATATGGTCAGATCAAACCAAAATATAACTTTTTGGTAAAAACTCAACTCGTCGTGTTTGGAGGACAAAGAATGCTGAGTTGCATCCGAAGAACACCATACCTACTGTGAAGCATGGGGGTGGAAACATCATGCTTTGAGGCTGTTTTTCTGCAAAGGGACCAGGAAAGAATGAATGGGGCCATGTATCGTGAGATTTTGAGTGAAAACCTCCTTCCATCAGCAAGGGCATTGAAGATGAAACGTGGCTGGGTCTTTCAGCATGACAATGATCCCAATCACACCGCCCGGGCAACGAAGGAATGGCTTCGTAAGAAGCATTTCAAGGTCATGGAGTGGCCTAGCCAGTCTCCAGATCTCAACCCCATAGAACATCTATGGAGAGAGTTGAAAGTCCGTGTTGCCCAGCAACAGCCCCAAAACATCACTGCTCTGCATGGAGAAATGGGCCAAAATACCAGCAATAGTGTGTGAAAACCTTGTGAAGACTTACAGAAAACGTTTGACCTCTGTCATTGCCAACAAAGGGTATATAACAAAGTATTGAGATAAACTTTTGTTATTGACCAATACTTATTTTCCACCATAATTTGCAAATAAATTCATTAAAAATCCTACAATGTGATTTTCTGGATTTTTTTTCTTCTCATTTTGTCTGTCATAGTTGAAGTGTACCTATGATGAAAATTACAGGCCTCTCTCATATTTTTAAGTGGGAGAACTTGCACAATTGGTGGCTGACAAAATACTTTTTTGCCCCACTGTAGATTCATGAAAATAAACATGGTGGATGTGAAACGTTGAAATGTATAAACACACTATGTGTTAATACTAAGCATTACATTTAGAAACGTTCTGTAATTGCTGTCCAACTCAAAATGATGAGTCAATTGTTCATTGAAGAGGAATGAACGCAAAGTCCCAGATACAGGGAATGTAGCAGGGGCTCAGTAGCTCGTGATGCATATTTGATGAAGTACAGTAGAGTGGAGATGTGACATTTCAGACTACCATGGTACAGTCACCAATTGACATCGAAGCTGACTCTGCTTCGACAACCGTATTAGCTAACTGTGTTATTTGGGTTGTTAATTGGATTCATTCTGACGTTTCTTGATTTTAGTTCTGGATTATGTGTGTGCTTGTTTGACGTTTTACTGCACTGTTAGGAGCTAGTCAAACAAGCATTGCACTGCACCTGCTATAACATCTGGTAAACTGTGGACACAACCAACTTTGATTTGGAGGGTGGGTGTCAAGGAAAACTCCATTTCAATTCATCTATTTCAATCAAACATTCTTGCCTCTTTGTAATGTGTTTCATGTACCAAAATGTATTTTCTGCTAGTTGATTTGAATTCAGACAAGCGATTCAGTCCCAAGGCAACACTGATGTTATTGGACTGAAACATACATATTTACAAACATGTGCCAGATCAGTGTCTTTTTAATTAAACAAATATAATAAATACAAAATACAATAAATATTAAATAATAATGGAAGAACCACTATAAGACTAGATGGAGGCAAACTGTAAACTAGAGAAATGAATGAAAAATGAAAAAAACTATTTCAAAATGTAGGAGAAAAGTATACGAGGTGGATTGCAGTCGGAATGGAACCTATAAAATCAAACGGAAAAGATAAAGAGTATCTGATCTCTTGCCCTGAGCGGAAATATTCCCAAGACCAATAAACCTGTCATTTTGAGTAGACAGGCATTCTCATCTATCCATCTGTTATTTCAGAGCCTCGAATCTTTATAAAAAACTAATAAGAGTCCAGAAGTCACTGGTGGAATAAGTGAGTGCTTGAGGAGGAGGGAGCCCTGGTCCTGGAATGCCTTAGCTTGAATGTCTCTCGTTTGTCAGACTTCGAGTTCAGAGAAAAATACAAAGTGGGGCCATCCTTCCTGTTCTCGAGTCATCACACGGCCATTTCAAAAGGCTGTGGTTTCCTATCTGCCATTATACAGTATATCCACACTTGATAATATAAAAAGGTCTTGATACATGACTTTTTCTGTAACCTGTAACCACATCTCTCAGTGTCTCTTGTCATGGGGTACTTTGACGTTTTTACACACCATTTCTGATTGGCTGGCTGGCGGGGTCCTCTTCAATCATGCCGCTGATCAGTCTAAAGCGGCGCAGTTCTGACATTAGTACAACCATGCTCAACCCAACTTGCTCCATTAAGTGTGACAGTGAAATGAGATGTTCAGTGCAGTCCTATTCTGGGGAATCTCAGGCTGGGGGGGGGGGGGGGGGGTCTCACACGGCAAACACTGTACTGCAAGCACTAAGTGAGCTGGTCTGGTCTTTAAGTCCAAGGATGCTGTAGGCGATTCTCTTCATGTGACCTGGTAACCTCACGCCAATGTTCCTGATGTCGCTGCGAGAGAAGGCAGATAGAGAGAGGAGCTGTTAAGGGAAAGTATAAAATATGATTGCCTTTGCGACTTCCGACCTGAACATGACACAGCAAAATATGGAAAGTCATATATTCCGTTGGAGCCGAGTACAATGATGCTTTTGAGGGTGGGGCAGTGAGGAATGGTATGGGGGTAATGAGATGGGCAGGGTGCGGGGGGCCGGGCGGGAGGGGGGGGGTGCAGCATTCAGTGAATGAGAGTGTCGCATTCCATTACTGATCGTGTGGCATAGCGGACAACAAATGCTTAACAAAGATCTGAATACTTTTACTGTATGTTCAAATGTGGCAGGGTGCCAACTAAGCCCCGCAATGTGGTGAGGATGATGCATCTGTGCCATGTGGTCAGTGAACATGTGTGTTGTACTTACTCATGCTTCATGGCCAGCACCTGCTCCATGGTTGTGATTCCAGCGCAGGCAAAGCTCTCAGTGTACTGGCTCATCTTGATGGACTCCAGCCATTCCGGCACAGACCTGAAGGGGGAGCCGTCACAGCCACTGGTGCTGGGGAGTCGGATGGACACACTGTGGGGTAAGAACAGGGAAATATATTGGTAAGTAAGTGTTACATTTACAGTATGTGATTTGAACAAGATAAACTGCCAAGTCCAGGGGAGATCAGCTTCATTCATTGGCACCTTACCGGGGATCAAAGTCAGCGATGGTTTTCAGAGACTCTGGGCTCCGGAGTAGTTTGTCCAGGATGTTAACGATGTCAGGGAACCGGGGTCGTTTGGAGCGATCCTGGAGCCAACACTGCAGCATTAGCTGGTAAACGGTGGATGGACAGTCCATGGGCGCAGGCAGCCGGAAGGCCTCGTTAATGGCCTTCATCACCTGAGGAGAGGAGGAAGCGGGGTTTAGACTGTGTTCTCCCAGAGCTTGTGTTTATTGCCCACTGTTGTCTTAGACTACGCCTAGGCCAACAGACTCTAAGAACATGTTTTGTGTTAATGTGTGGACACTTTTTTTCAACAAAGGAGAGCCGCACGCTCTAGGAGCTCAGATGCAAAAAATGTTTAAGTCCAACGTTTTGACAGACAAGCTGTCTTCATCAGGGTATAATGTGAGGACACTAACAGTTTTATGTAAAGAGGGACTGTGGGAACTATTTTGGCTTGGTGGCCTTGAGTGGGTTGTTTTAAACACTACAGTGCCTTGCGAAAGTATTCGGCCCCCTTGAACTTTGCGACCTTTTGCCACATTTCAGGCTTCAAACATAAAGATATAAAACTGTATTTTTTTGTGAAGAATCAACAACAAGTGGGACACAATCATGAAGTGGAACGACATTTATTGGATATTTCAAAAAAATTTAACAAATCAAAAACTGAAAAATTGGGCGTGCAAAATTATTCAGCCCCTTTACTTTCAGTGCAGAAAACTCTCTCCAGAAGTTCAGTGAGGATCTCTGAATGATCCAATGTTGACCTAAATGACTAATGATGATAAATACAATCCACCTGTGTGTAATCAAGTCTCCGTATAAATGCACCTGCACTGTGATAGTCTCAGAGGTCCGTTAAAAGCGCAGAGAGCATCATGAAGAACAAGGAACACACCAGGCAGGTCCGAGATACTGTTGTGAAGAGGTTTAAAGCTGGATTTGGATACAAAAAGATTTCCCAAGCTTTAAACATCCCAAGGAGCACTGTGCAAGCGATAATATTGAAATGTAAGGAGTATCAGACCACTGCAAATCTACCAAGACCTGGCCGTCCCTCTAAACTTTCAGCTCATACAAGGAGAAGACTGATCAGAGATGCAGCCAAGAGGCCCATGATCACTCTGGATGAACTGCAGAGATCTACAGCTGAGGTGGGAGACTCTGTCCATAGGACAACAATCAGTCGTATATTGCACAAATCTGGCCTTTATGGAAGAGTGGCAAGAAGAAAGCCATTTCTTAAAGATATCCATAAAAAGTGTCGTTTAAAGTTTGCCACAAGCCACCTGGGAGACACACCAAACATGTGGAAGAAGGTGCTCTGGTCAGATGAAACCAAAATGGAACTTTTTGGCAACAATGCAAAATGTTATGTTTGGCGTAAAAGCAACACAGCTCATCACCCTGACCACACCATCCCCACTGTCAAACATGGTGGTGGCAGCATCATGGTTTGGGCCTGCTTTTCTTCAGCAGGGACAGGGAAGATGGTTAAAATTGATGGGAAGATGGATGGAGCCAAATACAGGACCAATCTGGAAGAAAACCTGATGGAGTCTGCAAAAGACCTGAGACTGGGACGGAGATTTGTCTTCCAACAAGACAATGATCCAAAACATAAAGCAAAATCTACAATGGAATGGTTCAAAAATAAACATATCCAGGTGTTAGAATGGCCAAGTCAAAGTCCAGACCTGAATCCAATCGAGAATCTGTGGAAAGAACTGAAAAATGCTGTTCACAAATGCTCTCCATCCAACCTCACTGAGCTCGAGCTGTTTTGCAAGGAGGAATGGGAAAAAATTTCAGTCTCTCGATTTGCAAAACTGATAGAGACATACCCCAAGCGACTTACAGCTGTAATCACAGCAAAAGGTGGCACTACAAAGTATTAACTTAAGGGGGCTGAATAATTTTGCACGCCCAATTTTTCAGTTTTTGATTTGTTAAAAAAGTTCGAAATATCCAATAAATGTCGTTCCACTTCATGATTGTGTCCCACTTGTTGTTGTTTCTTCACAAAAAAATACAGTTTTATATCTTTATGTTTGAAGCCTGAAATGTGGCAAAAGGTCGCAAAGTTCAAGTGGGCCGAATACTTTCGCAAGGCACTGTATGCACCCAGAATAAATACCCAGAGGTGATGCATCAGAGGCCTTGTGTTTAACCAAACCTACAGCACCCTGTCGTTTCCCTGAGACGTGACAGCTTAAACGTAGGACCTACCTCATGGTTACTCATGTCCCAGTAGGGTCGCTCTCCGAAGGCCATGACTTCCCACATGACGATGCCGAAGCTCCATACGTCGCTGGCCGAGGTGAACTTCCTGTAGGCGATGGCCTCAGGGGCGGTCCAGCGGATGGGGATCTTCCCTCCCTGAAGGAACAGCAACAAGAACACATCATAAGAATGAGACTGAAAGGAATTTTTTCACCAGCTATTACTAACGTAAAGGTTTCAGGAGGCTCACTGATGGCATTATTCATCCGTTGTTCCCAATAATATGTAAAGACATAACTAGGCTACAAATTGCAAAGCACATGGTAGATTGTGATACCCCCACTCTGTTCCCATACATTAGCATCAGTACTATGGAGAGTTGACTCACGCTGGTGGTGTAGGTGCCCTCGGGATCGTCTTCCAGCACGCGGGACAGGCCGAAGTCAGACACCTTGCACTCCAGGTTGCTGTTGACCAGAACGTTGCGGGCAGCCAGGTCTCGGTGCACGTAGCTCATGTCAGAGAGGTACTTCATGCCCGCCGCGATGCCACGCAGCATGCCCACCAGCTGGTACGAGGAAATCTCCCCATCGTGGTCCTTTAGATAGTTGTCAAGTGCCCCATTCTCCATGTATTCCGTCACAATCATGGCGTGCTTGACTGCTTGAATAAATAAATAGAAAAGGGGCAAATTTTAGTTATTCATGTCAACGAATGAGGCACATGGATAGGGGATGGGAGATATGGGACTCTGCGAGATAAGGACAATAACTCACAAATGACTATTCAGTGAATCAGTAGAGGATCAATCAGTAGTCAATCAGTGGCCATGTCCCAAATTATACCCTAGTCCCTTTAGTTCCCATAGGGGTCTAGTCAAAAGTAGTGCACTATATAGGGCATAGGGTGCCATTTGAGACACCACCAGAGCAGGGACTCACACTTGGTGACGACTCCCTCCAGGCGAATTATGTTCTGGTGGGAGAACTGGCCCATGATGCTGGCTTCACTTAGGAAGTCCTGCCTCTGCTTCTCTGTGTAGCCTGGCTTCAACGTCTTGATGGCCACCGCCACCTCTCCTCTACCTGGAGCCTTCATCAGACCGCGGTACACCTCACCGAACTCACCTGAGAAATGGAAACGCACAGAGATGAACACTAATACAGCAATCTTCATCTTGAGGTTTAGGGGGATCGGAGAGATCTGTTCAAAATGTTACTGTAAACTGTTTGGACATTTACCGGCTCCAATGACTTTTTGCTTTGTGACCAGACTGGGATTAATCTCGCTGGCAAACTTCAGGATCGCCGTGTTGGGGTCCTCGTACGTGTGTGGGTCAACGTAGGTCTTCAGGGGCTTCAGTTGATCTTGAGGAAGTGCGAAAGACAATTAGTGAAGGCGGTGGAGATTGGAGATAATCTCTTCGGGTAGGACACGTCTCTAATCTAATCTAGGTACATATTCACGGGTGCTGTGGTTCTTACCTGAACTGGAGAAGTAGGGGTCCTCTGATCGCTGTCGGTGGCGGAGGTTCAGTCTACTGTTAGGAAGCACAGTAACTATTAGGACTGGTCAGACAATAGGCAATGCTAAGGCATTCATATCAAGGCATCCCTAACTAAATAGCCTAGAGACACATCAACATGCTCCCTGTGGTGACGAGACAAGTTTAGCTAGAGCCACGATGTGGCTTTTCATTTCGTCAATCTCCTCTCAAGTTTGAACATTGTCGATCCATTTTGTCATAGGCAGGCTGCCGGAGCGGAAAGAGCAAGTTCGTCTTCAGCCACAGACTCAGTCAGCTACGGTTACAGTTTTCAACAGCATCTTACAGATTGCATGGCATTACATTCTCAATCAGCTCTGGCCCTTGAGCCACCCATAATCATATACTATCTTAGGACAGAAGGATATGATAGCAGTAGTGTGTTCTAACCGTTTGTGTAGTAGTAGAACGACTACAACAACCAGCAGCATGATTCCTCCTCCTACTACAGCTCCCATGACCACAGTGGAGTTGCTCTGGATCTGAGACTCCGCTGGAATCCCCAGAGAACACAGTTAGACCACAACACACTCGAGTGGCAAAGAAATCTTATTTGGACGTTGGAGAAAAAGAACAGTCTCCAGTTTCTTGGACACTTACCCATGGGCAGGGTCTTGAACTCGTGCTCCATGCTGTAACTCCCTGGTTTCCCCTCTGGGCTGAGAGCCTGGACTCTGAACATGTAGGCCGTGCCAGGGGAGAGGTCACTGATCTGCACCGAACTCTTCTCAAGAACCAGGACTGTGTATGTGGTGACATCACGCTCATTGTCGTCTTCCTGCGCGGGACAGAGAGAGAGAGAGGAGGACTGAGAGGGGATTCACTATAGAGCTACACTAGTACTATTAGACGTGCTGTGTGTCAGTTTCATGTGGGACTGATTTGGAGAGATAGAAGACAGACAGAGAGAGAGAGAGAGAGAGAGAGAGAGAGAGAGAGAGAGAGAGAGAGGAGGGATGCGTGCCTGTCTATGTCTTACCTTCCTGCGGTACATGAGTTCATAGCGGTGGTTGACGTGGGATGGTGCTCGGCGGGACAGAGCCCAGGACAGAGACAGACTGGTGGTGCTCCGCTCTTCCAGACGGATGGACGTCACCTTGGGGGGATCAGTGTAGTGCAGAGCGGTGGTGATGGTGCTGCTGGGTCTCTGGCTGCTGTACTGAGACACTCCACTGCGGGCCTCTACAGTGAACGTGTAGTTGAGATGGGGCTCCAGCTCGCTGACTGTCACCACGGTGTCCTGGAGGTCCGTGGGGTCGGGCTGAAAGCGGACCTTGTCCCCACAGGGCACACACAGGGCCCCGGCGCAGCGCTCGCACACCACGCTGTAGCAAATGTCCCGGCGGCCTCCTGTCACCAGCGGCGGGCTCCAGGACAGCTGCAGCCTGCCGTCCGCTGACAGAGTGGTGGAGGCCAGGTCACGAGGGGCGCTGGGCGGGGCTAAAGGAGGAGGAGGCAAAGAGTAGACAGAGTTATTACGAGACATTCCGACATGCTAATACACCCGATGAACAATCCTCAGATTCCTCTATCACCACGACGATGATATAAAGACAATGTATTGTATGAGGGTATGAGGTAAACCATGGGTCGGCCACAGAATAACTGAAGGAAAAGCCGTAGAAGTAACTAAAACCTTTGTTGGTGGTACGCCCTGCTGTAGGCGACTATCTGGCCATGGTTCTTACCAGAGCAGGCTGACGTAAGAGGGTCTGATGGGGAGCGGTAGAATCCCTCCGTACATGGACACAGGGAGGCGCCGGCTGTAGATGGCTCAGTATTCTCCGGACAAACCTCACAGGATTCACTGAACAAGGACGCTTTAAAGGAGCCTGGCGTACACGCTGAAAGAGAAAGGAGGGTCACTATTAGTCCTAGTACAATATGTATAGACACAATGGGGCGAGAGTGATTCAGTTACAACACAACAACACGGTATCTCTGTCAGTGCCCTGGGGCTTGGAAGGAAACTCAGGCTGCAGTTAAACTGTAACCAGACCTTTGTATTTAAACAGAATGGAATAGGATTTTCCTGACGATTTGCTTCCACTTGTCCTTTCCATCCTCAAGTTCCATCCTCAAGTCACACTTGTCAACTGGATGCCAAGGAAACACTAAGCACAGCAGATAATCACTCTGTCCTTCCCGTCACTTTTGAACTATAAAATAAAATTGCATTTGTCACATGCGCCGAACACAACAGGTGTTCGACCTTACAGTGAAATGCTTACTTTTACAAGCCCTTAACCAACAATGCTTTAAGAAGTTAAGATGATTTTTTTTAAATAAGTGTTTAGTAAAAAGATAGATAAGTTTAAAAAAAAAGGAAATAAAAGTAACAAATAATTAAACAGCAGCAGTAAAATAGCAAGTGAGGCTATATACAGGGGGTACCGGAACAGAGTCAATGTGGAGGCTATATACAGGGGGTACCGGAACAGAGTCAATGTGGAGGCTATATACAGGGGGTACCGGAACAGAGTCAATGTGCGGGGGAACTGGTTAGTCAAGGTAAATGAGGCAATATGTACATGTAGGTAGAATTACTAGGCATAGATTATAAACAGAGAGTAGCAGCAACGTAAAATAAGGGTCTGGGTAGCCCTTTGGTTAGCACTGTGAATGTAGACATGGTTATTGTTTGAGGAGTCCTAGCAACATGGTTACTGCTGGCAATTTTTCATTGACCTGTAGAATATAGAGAAAAAATGTACCTTCCATTCCAGAACTTGTGGGGGTTAATGTGTGTGTGTATTGGACAGAAACCAGAATGCAAGAAATGTAATGCAACGTTTCGCTTCCTTCCTTCCTCTTTTCCTCTGATGGCAAATGACAACATGCCAGGATGGAGCAGGGGGAGAGGAAGTCTGGAGGAAGAACTGCTAGAGGGGAGATGTTGTTGAACGACTGTGTTGTTGGAGCCTAAACGCAAATGTTCTTTTTGTGGGATCGACTGTTTACTTTAAGAACGCGTAAGAATGGTTCCTTTGAGCTATCTCCTCTCTCTCCCTTTATTCCCATGTCTCCCCAGGGGATCAGTCTTTCATCTGGTCTCCATAGGGAAGAGGGTGACCTGTGATAGACAAGGGGGATCCGCCGGTGACTTAATCACTATGGCCGAAGGACCTTTGCGTTACAACCAGTCCCACAATAAAAGAATGGGGACGAGATTTTGAGTTTGAGTAGGGGGGGGGGTTGAGATGAATAGATGGATGTATGGGGGATGGGTTAAAGTCTAAAGTACCAACAGGAGTTCTCTCTGGGGAGTCACCCGGGGAGTGTGGGGGTGTATAGGGCCCCTCACGCATAAGAAAAGGAGGCCAGCCTATTTCATCTGAAAAAAGGAGCAGCAGGACTCCTGTCACGTATCAACGCACCCCCACCCCTATTCATCTATTGTGACTGGGTTTGGATTGAGTGGTGCCATAAATAAATTGTGTTGAATCATCAGAGCCCTTAAAACGGTGGCGTGCGCGTTGCGTATATCAGTGGCACGAGAGCAATCTTTCCAGAACGTTCAAATAGCAGCGGGTTAAACTTCAGATATGTGAAAGATATGTGTTATTATGCATGTGTTTTACGCGGTTGTTTGTTATTGACACATTGTGTTAAGTGTCATTTTAAAAAAAATATATATATTCTTGCAAACTTAAGGACATTCAAATATCTGACTCAAATAATGCCTCACTAACAGTGGGGACCTTGGACTGAAATAACGCCTCACATTGTCCCGGTTGATCTCTTTATGTGCGGCTGTGCCCTTGATGAATGAGCGGTGGTGGCAGTGACTTCTATTAATTGAATATGTGTTTTGCTCTTTGTGCCGGCCCATTGTTCTACCGAGTGGGAACGAGGATTAAAGAGCCCGTGGCGTGTGTTAACGACCGGATGAGTGGAGTGAAGCAGGGCATGTCATCTTTCTAAAAGCTGTCCTGTTGCTCCACACTAATCCTCTTGACTAAATTACACTCCACACCTAACTAAGCACCCGGCGGTCCCACACATCTAACTAACCCAGCTCTCATGAGACCACCAACTATCCACAAACCACTAACTCCCCTCCCTCGCGACTTCACACAGAGTCATGGACAACCTGCTTATTTGAGTCAGCCCGGTTCAACATTCCCCTTTAATTCCTCGTTCCCAGCGGATCCTCTCCGGAGGGCATTTGGTGAAATCCCATAAATACATTGTCATGGACTGGAACGTGTTTCTGCTTGACTACACAGAGAATTAGGATATGACTCTGTGTTATAAATCAGTGTAATAATTAACTGAACAAGTTTGTCACGTCCACTTTATTTGGCCATTTTCTGGACTTTCCGGTCGTTTCGATTTTTTTTGAAAGATTGGCCTAGGTCTCGATAGGTATTATGACAACTGAGTGTGTGTGTCGTCGTCCACCCCCCCCCCCCCCAATTCCCTAATACATTTTTTTGGACGTATTGGCTTCAGGCATTGAGGCGTTATGACAACCGTTGTACAATAACCTTTCTCTTTTTTTTTTTACAAAGGTGACAAAAACATGTTTCCTGTATCCTGATCACAAGGTTGTCCAGCAGGGTTTGGAATCTGACTTTTTCCTGGTATTAAAACATACCCCTTTCCTCTCCAGGACTCCCTGACAATTTCCGCTTCAGGTGGGGAATTCTGGACCTGGAACATTACTGAGCTTGGCCTTCCCCCTTTCGCCTGGAACTATCAGCCCCTTTGAAGTACTCTTCCTCAGGCTTAGAGCTATGGTGGACTACTTTCTCAATGTTTAGATAAATTGAAGTGTTTCTTCTCTGTCGTAAGGTAACAACTTGTCAAACTATGAGCTAAATTGGTTACCTGGCCTATGTAAATCTCAACTCTAGACCTCAAAGCCAGTTCCACTGCATTTTTTCATTGTTCCCCTCTAATCAGAGACTGATTTAGACCCGGGACACCAGGTGTGTGCAATGAATTATCAGGTACAGAAAACCAGCAGACTCCGGACCTCGTAAGGTAAGAGATGAATACTTCTGGTCTATAAAATACTGTAATAGGGAGTAAAAGAGATACAATCTAACTAGTTCTGTCACCCAAGGTGACTAGAATCTCTGACTGTTGAACAAGGGAGCCTCTTGTCTGTCAGAAACCACATACTGACTCAGTATACCCTTCCTGACTGAGATGGGTGTGACAGCACAGTCCCTGTAATCTGTGGTTCACCGCAGCCATGGCTACAGGCACACACAAATAGCTGTGTGGAGAAGACACATCACTCAGGTACTCTTCAGTCGGCACATCGAGCCACACTGCTCTCCTCAGTCAATCAGTACAGGAGGTGACGTGAGGGTGAAAGAATTCCTTTCAGAAATCCCCAAAGTTCACTGAGCATACAATCATGTAATGTTCCTCCCTCGCTGTCTCTCCTTCCCCGCCTCCCTTCCCTCCCATGTTTCCTCCTGATAGCTTAACACACCACACCCTGGAATACCAAAGACATGGCAACTTCCATACAAACAATGTGAGCAAACATCCCATTTCAATTTCATTACCGTAGTGTGTTCTTTCTAGGAGTACTCAGTGTCCTTCTCAAATAGAACATTTTAAAATACAAATGTCTCTCATTCTACCAGTCTCCTCGCCTAAAAACCCCCCAGATTGGACGGTTTATAAGCATTTGCACGTTCTTAAACAACAACATTCTTATTTAAACTTAACACTCTTAAGCCTCAAGCCTCTATAGTCAGATTTCTCTTGTCCAGTTTTCCTTGTCTATAAAACAGTATCCTCCTCACCCACCTCATTCCTAAGTATGAGAGACAAACACAGTGGAAAGAATGTTGGCCAACAGCAACAGGTACGATTACCATGAGACCTCTTAACCGCAGTCAAAACGTCCAAAAACTTCCTCTATGCTTATCCATCTCTGACATATTCTCCCAGACAGTCCCTCTCTCTGTTCCTCTCCCATAATATGTTTGGAAATAGTGCTACAATCCTAAAACTCTGTTATCAGTGTTATAGAGCAACTTAATCCAAACAAAACAAACAAAAACTTGTCCAAACACCTTCCACAGTTTTCTCTAAATTCATTCCTCTGAATCCAGAAAAATGCACCGTTTTTATTTCTGAGGTGTTTGAAATCACTGAAGAAACTACAATTAACATTCCCATACAGTCATTTCTGAAACCCAGTCAGGGTGGTGGTTAGGCCCTGTGCTTCTATAAATACAGCTACTGTTTAAAACTAACGCCCAATACAACAGAGCCCGTTTTAGGCCAACACTACAACAGGCAGAGGGTCAGGGTGTGTAGAGAGATGCAATATGTGAAGCCTGGCTGTACGTCTTACCTTGGCAGGAGTCTCCAACAGCTTTGTAGCCTGCGCGACATTGGCACTGTCCCACGGGCACCACCCACTCTCCCTCAGCTGTGCAGTAGATGCGTGGGGTGGCCTGGCTCACTGCGTTCTCAACACATGTTCCCTCCACCTCCCTCAGGGCGTCCGCCACCGTCTCTGGGAAGGCGGCCAGGCTCTGCACGGTGGACGGGCACGTCTTGTAGTACACCCTGACAGAGAGCAGTGCCACGCACGCTCCCATGTCCTGAAAGGCCAGGTAGAAGCCCTTCCTGGATAGAGGGGCCACTGCCCGTGTCTCCACGTTGACCTTCAGCGCCCCGCGGCCTCGCGTGATTTCATCCGGCGCGATGGTGGCCACTTTGCGGAACTGGCCCTTGCGGAAGATGGTGCCCACGTCGGCATCGGCCTCGGACATGTGCAGGTTGAAGGTCTCTTTGCAGGCGAGCGAGGCGCCGTCGAAGGTGTTGCAGTCCCGCATGACAAAGCGCAGCTCCACAGAGACGCGGGTGGTCCCAGGGCGCCGCTGGATGAAGGTGGTTCGGAGCCAGTTGTCCTGCTCCCCCGAGTCGATGTTACACACACTGTAGGTGTACAGGAGGGAGCCGTTCACCACTGTCTGAACTATCTCCCACTGAAACAGAGAGAGAACAGGGGTTGAGTTTAACACAATGTACAGGACAAGGGTCACTTTTGCAAAAGCATCAAACAGAAGTGAGGGAACGAGGGAGAGGGTTTAAGCGAATGCGAATACCGTCAAGGGGGTTCTGTTCTCGTCAAGGATCAGTTTGCTGTTTTATTCATGAAACAACTGTTTGCCTGCTGAGAAGCCTATAAAATGCTCAAGCTTAATTTCCTGCTACTTTTTTCCACATGCCAGGGAAGGATTTGATCTGGACTTGTGCCGTGCTAAACGACGTGTGTGGCTTCCACAAACAGATGTGAGTGGCTGTGTGAGACAGGCATAACACTAAAACCAAAACTCTTGTGGAATACCAAGCATTAAGGCAGTTAAACTGTTTGTTTTTTTATAGGCTCATGGAAAAGACATGGCAGCGATATTGGCTACAATTAAGTCTGTTTTAAGAGAGAGAAAATAAGGAAATGCTTGCCTGGTAGCAGTATTTAAAGGCATCCATTAATTAAGCACAGAGCTTTAAAAGAATAGCCATCCTGAATTATTTTAACACCTCAGATGGCTGCCACAAAGGCATATGTCATTGGACCATGCACAGTGAGTGCTTTATTCCAAGTCTGTTTCGTGGACTTGGGGGAGCAGTAGGAGAAACTTAGTGTGTGCGAAGGAAGAGACGATAGATATAGATCAAAGACAAGGACAATGTGCATTCTTAACACTTCCACTCCAAAGTCGAATTGAAATGTGCTTCAAAAGTTTGAGGAGGTTTGGTGAGAATGGGTGAAACATCATAAAACAGGGGGGAAATCCAATAGAATGCATTGGACGATCTGTAAACCTCATGGTCACAAAAGAAAAGCAGTCAGCACACTGCCACTGACCACGTCCTGTTGCTTTTTTTAGACAGTCAACCACACAACTATAGATAGAGGGATGCCTTTCTCCCACACAACCCATCTGCCTTCCTTTCTCATTCCCCCTAGTCTTATGTTCCACAGTGACTGGCGGGAGCCTCCCACATTCATAGCACCGCTTTATATCAAATAAAATAAACGTTTTTTTTTTTTTGTGGAGTACTGTAGGAATTACAACAACTTGTTGGCTCTATGCAAGAAAAGTGACTTCTGTCCTGTGAATTCAGATGCAGCTCTTACCCTGGAATTTATATGACATTCATGGTTGTATTATTAAAGGGTTGCTTTAAAACCAGTAACGGCTGACTTTGCGAGCTGCCACTCATTCCATCTTTCCCAGAAAACTATTCTGAAGGAATGAGAGTGAAGAAAATAGCTCGCATTCTACTCCTCTGGGGAGCAGAACTTATGACCCTTTTAAAACATGCTACTTAAACATGCGGCTTGGAATCAACATTGTGTGACATATATCCTATGTTAACCACCATTGGGTACTAGTAGGGGAAATACATCTTACGATCAATGTCATTTTTTGAGTCCTAATCGACCATCTGGTTAGACTACGGAAATCCTTATAATTCCTCACTTCAAGATATAACTACTCACCCCTTCTTCATGTGGCCAGGGCAACCAGCCCAACTCTCCCCCAGAAGCTTTCATATCCAGCAGCACCTCTACAGAAAGACAAACAGAGAGCCCTATTAGAAAACATTCTTAATTCATATGAGGACATATGGTGTTCATAAGCAATTGAACATGTGTAGTTAGCAATGTAATTAGCAATGGACAAGTAATACTACTCTTCAACTGGTTTATCAAAGTTACTTTGATTCTCTGAGCCAACAATTATTACAGTAGAAATACCCAGAACTAGATTAACCGAATAGGCCCAATATCATGCCACCCACTACATTGAAGAGGACATGCCCTGGCATGACAAACCTGATTAAATAAACCGTCAACTATTAATTACTATATGTTTGGATGAAGAAAGCTGAGAAAAGCGTGGGAAGTTAAAAAGCATGATAAAGGGAGTGAAAATAGTTGGGATCATCCCTAAGAACCAACGGAAGTCCAACACAGCCTACTCTCCTATCCCCTCTTTCTTCAGTACAAGACCCTGTCCATTCCAATATTGAAACTAAAAGCTTCTTATAAGTTATAACCATGTGGAGTAATATTCCTTCCTTGAAACCTGATCAAATAGCAATATTACCTAGTTGTATAAGTGAAGAATACTGAGAATGATCATTACTGCATGTTTGAAGTAGCCAAGTTAGTTTACACAGTAAATTAGCCAGTGTTGATTTTTTTATTGTTACATTTCTAGTGTTGATTCAATAGTTAAATTCACTCTGTAAGAGTGAAATTAACACTCAGTGGTCTAAAGATAATCCCAGTGTCTGTGTTAATAACCAGAGTTATTGTCTTATACTGTGGAGAGTAAAACAGTCCCATCAAAACCACACCCATCAGTGTCATTTGTTTTTAATGTCTGTGTTTTTGCATGTACATTGATTGACTTATTAATGTTATGCAACACAAAGGCAAATATATCAGTTAGTTTGATTTATTGCACTCGTTACTGATATGGTTGTTCCAGTTTAAATGGTTTAGGTAGTCTCCTTTATCAATTTCCATTATCCTGACAGTCATTCTGACTGCAGGTGAATAAAAATTACAGCTTTTGAATATCCTAATTATGTCTGGATTCCAACCGGAATTACACATCACTTTGCAAGCCAGCATAATGTGACTTGCAGGCTGATATGGCATGTAAACCAGGAGTTTCCTAACACCACTGAGTTAGGATAAAACTAGGCCATTAAAGTAAGGTGTATGCATGATATACGTCATGTATATTGTCAGAGTTTAATTTTAATGATAGCATACACCTAGGAAATCATTTGGTGAAAACCATAGGCCTTTTAAAAGAACAACCATGCCCGTGTCACTAACAAATACAGTCATGGGTGGTAACTCTACAAATGTGTCTTTACTCAATACTCCATTTCATTATATTGCACTCAAGAGTAGAGTGAAATACTAATTAGTTCACTCCAGTGTATAATGAAATCCTTAATATTTCATTCCAGTGCATTGCGAATTTCATGCAGCCAGTCTTAATGTTCTACTCTGTATAGGGTTACAGAAACACTGTCTAAATGTAAACATTTTAACACTTTTGAAAGTGTGAACATCACTTTGCATATACACACTGCAAAAGTGTTCAAATCAACACTAACAGAGAGTTACTTTCACACTTCTGATTTGGCTGTGTACAATTTACTGGCTTTCTTTAACTCAACAAAGGCTAATTCTTAGACCATTTCTAGACAATTTACAACCATCTTCATCATTTCACCATGTTCAACAAACAGTACATTACATATTTTTTCAATATCCTATGGAATTGTTAGAGGGGTCTTTCCCCACATTGACAAGTTATCATAGGAATAATAACGCACTGAAATTGAAATAAAAAATATTGGGAGGAGAAAAGCTTAAAGTTAACACTATATTAGCACTGTAATATAAAAAACATATACAATAATATTACAAGAGTGCCATGTCACAGCCCAATCCCCCAACTCATCAAACCTCACAATCATGTGGGGCCACAAAGCAAAGCTTTTTACATACACATTTTAAGACGAAAAATGTTGCACTTACGTTCTTTCGATTGAAGAGTAATAAACACGTGGTTAATAAATACATACAAAAACAAAGAACAACAACGAATACGACGGAAATCCATTTCTTTAACTTTGACGGTAATTACTCTGTGTGCGGATCTCGTAATATCGCCGAACTTCTGTGAGCGCTACCGTCCACTGCCCTTGTTACAGCTGAACGTCCCATTGAGAAACAGGTGGCGTCATGAGCTCCGCCTTTGGGAATGTAGACCCAATCCATATATGGTATGCCGAAGGGTGGGGTCATCTCATTAGACTCTGAACTACCTGTGTAGAGCGGATGTGTATTCAGTGAAATGACTGTACCCCGAGCATTTCGCTTTTTTATGAAATGAATAATATTGTGCTGTCTATTTGTACATTTCCTTCAAGAATACACCGCACATGCATACACACACACAAAGACTATTCTGCCTCGGAATAATGTTGATATAATATTCATTGTATCTTATATTCTTATCAATTGTAATAAATAGCATGACAACTTGTCTTCTCACCTACTATTAGTGCAGTAAGAGAGAACATGAGAGTCCAGAAACCACTGGTTTTTACTTATGATATTCTTGGCATGTGTTATAATTCAGAAAAATGAGCAAGCTGGAGGACAGACTTACAAATAGCTGGAAGCATCTTCAACAATCCATCTTTCCCACGCTAGGAGAGGGAGGGGTCAAGTGTGTGTGTGTGTGGGGGGGGGGTACTGGTATGAATATATGACTACTAATGAGAGTCTTCATAAAGAACCTCAGAATTTGGGTATGAATATAGGGACACAAAAAAGGGCATGAATAATGGCATCACCTAGCAACTCTTATCTGAAAGAATTTCAGAGTCAAGTCCTCTTTGTGGCGTTGTGTGTACTTGGACAGGAGAGACCCTTGAGCTGAGAGCCAAAGACAGACGGCCATCCTCACAAAGACATGGAAAAATCAACTGAAGAAAACAGTTATGTTACCATACATGGACATTAATCACACAACAGGCGGAAATAAACATTGTTGGAGAAAAATGCATTAACAAGTGAAATGCTAATTGGACGATAATGGTGCCTTTTGGACTGTGCTTGAAGGACGCAGACTGTCAGTCATTACACCAGAATGCATATATAACATGATTCATCCCCGTTACGACGCACCATAAACACACATGGAGGTCCTGTTGAGGTCACGTGATAGAACATTTAGAAAGAATAAGAGCCTATATATCATTACTAGGCAGGTTTCCATTGACCCGGGTTTATTAGACAAACGCAATTTCACAAAATGTTTTATTGCGATGTGTATTGGAAACGGCACATATAGGAGATATTTTCTAAAGATCTGCAACATTTCTATCTGTTTGACAGGGGTGGATTTTTCCTTTGTCAAATGTTCTTCATTGTGACAAATGATGATGGAACAGTGTTTTTCAAATAAATTATGACTGATAATTTGAAGGTGGGGGAGGCACATGATGTCATCACGTAACTATGAAGCTCCACTCCACATTTAATTCTAAATGCCTGCTGCTTGCTAAAACCATTTTTAAACTTTAAAAATAATGTTTGTTTACTGACTTTCAAGAATGCCTGAATTGCTTCACCTTGCTTTTCTGGTTGCCTGGCAAGTTCCACCCTCCAATTATTTCAGATCTATATTAGTGAAAGTTTCACCATGGCACAGACTGTGGCAATATGTTGGCACATGAGAATGATTAGAATATGGCAAATATTAGTCAATTATTGCATTTTATCAATGCTGGCTTTTGCGGGCTACCCGAGACATGAAACAATTAGGTGGGAGGGCATATAGACTGTCGCCTATTTATTTAATGCACAATTTGCCTAAATGGGTAATGGAAACTCTTCAACCACTTAAGTTTTATTCGACACCGTAGGTTTTTGCAAAATAGTTTTTAGGTGTCTGTGTGACATCATTTTACCGGCAGAAGATAGTTAAATTGAGACGCACCATCTATTTCTAAATGTTATCTGTTTCAAGTTTGGGAATGCTGAGATACTGAGTGAGGTGGTTGGTGTTGTCAGTTTGTCAGTGGTGCTAGAGAGATGTCAAAGGTTAACACCCTCTGGAAGTATGCAAATGCATTACAGTATGCATATGCCATTATAATACATTCTTCTTATCCTCCTTAGGAGCATGCGTCCTGGTTGAGAGTGGATGGCTGGCCATAGAAGAGTGTTGAACCCCAACCTCTCCCTCCCCCGGCCGGTACCCATCCTACCCCCCTCTCCGCTGGTTCCATGCTTCTTTGGGATCTGCCAACACAAAAGTACTTCACACTGGGGGTTGGGCCCGCATTTCGAGGGTCAGCGAACAGCGGCAGCATCAACACCATGTCATTCAGCCTCTCCCACCCCCTTCTTTTCTTACACCTCTCATGCTATCAGCAAACAGAGAGGTGGAGCACTATTGTGAAGCCACTCTGGATTGTGTGTAATGCCCAAATGAATGTGCCTACTGTTTTTCACGGTTCTCACGGTTAGGGCGCCCAGACACATAGCTAGTCAATGATGAGGTTTGCCAGTGTGATGAAACATTGCATTTAAGCCCCTGCCTCTGTAAGTGGTTTCTATTTAGAGTTTGTGCTGGTTGCTGAATTCTCTTTAGTCATTGTTTAAAGGCCTAGTTCAGTCGAAATCCTGTTTTCCTATGTTTTCTATCATATTGTACAACAGCCGATGAAACTAAAACTGTAAAAGTTTTTATTTTTATCAGTGTTTTTAACCAGGATTTGAGTTTTAGTGAGGTCCAGATGCAGTAAATGAGCTTCAATTTCCCCTCAAATATATATATATTATTTAATGCTATTTGGAGAATAGCAAAAATGACCCAGCCATTATCACCTTGGCTGCTGTATGTGAATTTACCTCAATAGATCTACAAACACAAATCACAGTCCTTATTTTATGTGTTTCTAAAATCCCCTATGGAAAACATGAATGGTGGAAAAACGATTGGAACCATTTCCCTGTTTGAACGCTAGGTTTTATGGGTATTATGACACCTCCACTGTGTGGCTCTATTGCAGCCTGTTTCAGCCTTACCATTGAGCGCCACATCAATGTCTGTCTCGGTAGCCTACTCTCTGTAAAGCAACGTTATTCTTTTTTTGCTCCGACTGCGTTAGGCTCCGTTTTGCTTCTTACTTCATCCTTCTAGCTGGCTAAGTAATACTAGCCAAAGCCCTTCAACGTTATTGCAATAGAATTCTCTGCCGGCAACTAGCCTTCTGACTGACATATATATAAGCGACTATTTACCAGATGTGCATTCATTCTCCGAGAGTTTCTGTTTGTTTGGGGGTTGTCTGTGGACGGTTTAAAATGGCCTTTAGTCCGGCATCTCGCAAACACACCGTCAGCAGCGCCGAGTTGTCTACTTGAGTCGACTGCGAGCTGGGTTAGTTCGTTTCACGTCTCGGGGCAGCGTTAGCCGTTTGAGAGTGGTGAATGTGTTGCTAAAAAGGCAAATCCGTGAGGCCAACATAACAAACAAACCGCTTTTCATGAATTCATTCATTTGTAAAGAGTCAGGCGTGATTATAACTCAGTCAGATTACGAATATAGAGCGTTCTTCTGCTGTGGTCAGCGCTGGGAGCAATATTTAGATGATAACGCAGAATTTATTTTCTTTATTGTGTACACAATATATATGTATTTTTGTTGTTCTTGGTATTATTCTTTTTTAAAATTATTATTATTACTGAGGTCCGGACCTCGGTGTCCTCATCCGTAATTATGGCTATGTTTTTGGTAGTAGCTTGTTGAAAATACAATCTACACAAGACCTAATCAGCAAATTCGCATGGAAGGGAGTTTTGTCTTTCTACTGTGACTTTACATGTGGTAAATTGGTTAATAGACCAATAACAAGAGAGTTACAAACCTCTCAGCCAATAACAGCTAGTTTTCAGTTTTTCCCTCCCCACTCAGACCACTGCCAGACAGTTCTAGCAAAAGGGTTAGGGTTAGAGATATATATTTTTGCTAAAAATACATATTTGCCTATTTAAATGTAAATCTATTCCAGTAAGGTACTTAATTGTTACCAAAAAAACGATGTGATATTGATATAAAAACAACAGCTGCATTGGGTCTTTTAAACCACTTAAGGAATCCTTAAAACAGATTGTGTGTGGGTAAACTGAAGGACACAATATTTTCTGACCAAACTACACACAAAGTGTATAAAGCACTAGATACCAGAAACCCCTTATCACAAGACACTTGCTCCGGTCAAACAAATAGGGGCTAGGTCCATGGATAAGTACCTCCAGATTTCCATCTGGAGTATAGAGGGGTGTCGCTTACCTGTCAATAAGAGCCCAATGTATTCTCTAAGAATGAGAGGAGCTTTTTTTTGTCTTACAATGTCCTCTTAAGTTTCTCACCACCCCTCAAAACACTACCTCTCACAACTGGAATTTCGGTGGGAGTCTGTGTGTTTTACATGGGACTTTTTTGGGGGGAGTGTAGCGTTCAGAAACAAAAGAACCTGTTCAGACTTGTTTTCACTCCATGGATGCAAGAAATGTGAGTATGCAGTTGAAACACACAAACCATTACTCCAACAAGGAAAATGTTTGACTATGACTTCACGCTTTGAACAGTCTTCATCACTGCCAGCATCTGCTGTCTACCTATCAGGGCTGATTGGTGGTTAGCAGAATGAAATACTTCTGGAATGAGTGATGTAACTGTTAAGACAAGACAACACATTCATGGTGGATACCAAGTTTAAGAGTCAATCCCGGTAACATTTTGAAACCCCCTCCTCGGTCAAATGTAGTTGTACAAAATACATATGCAATGATCAAATTAAGTTTTACATGACAGTAAATACAAACGAAAGAGCTTTAAAGTAATTCAAGGGGAAAGTGTTCTATTTGAGAACTATATTTAAAACTACTGTTTTACCTTTTCAAAGAAAGGTTATAACACATTTATGAGACATGTATTTAAAATGTTGCACTTGTCCTTTGTATCAGTACCTTCCAACAACCTGACTGACATATATATCAGTACCCTCTAACAGCCACCTCCATGATAGGTTTAGGGGTTCCTGAGTGGCACAACAGTCTAAGGTACTGTATCTAAATGCTAGAGGCATCACTACAGACCCTGGTTCAATTCACAACTGGCCAAGAAAAGGACTGGGCTGCGCACAATTGGCCCAGCGTCATCAGGGGGAGGCCGTCATTGTAAATAAGAGTTTGTTCTTAACTGACTTGCCTAGTTAAATAAAGATAAAATCAAGATGAGTAGCAGTTTGTGTATTTACAGTGGGGCAAAAAAGTATTTAGTCAGCCACCAATTGTGCAAGTTCTCCCACTTAAAAAGATGAGAGAGGCCTGTAATGTTCATCATAGGTACACTTCAACTATGACAGACAAAATGAGAAGAAAAAAAATCCAGAAAATCACATTGTAGGATTTTTAATGAATTTATTTGCAAATTATGGTGGAAAATAAGTATTTGGTCAATAACAAAAGTTTATCTCAATACTTTGTTATATACCCTTTGTTGGCAATGACAGAGGTCAAACGTTTTCTGTAAGTCTTCACAAGGTTTTCACACACTGTTGCTGGTATTTTGGCCCATTCCTCCATGCAGATCTCCTCTAGAGCAGTGATGTTTTGGGGTTGTTGCTGGGCAACACGGACTTTCAACTCCCTCCAAAGATTTTCTATGGGGTTGAGATCTGGAGACTGGCTAGGCCACTCCAGGACCTTGAAATGCTTCTAGCCTTCGTTGCCCGGGCAGTGTGTTTGGGATCATGGTCATGCTGAAAGACCCAGCCACGTTTCATCTTCAATGCCCTTGGTGAGGAAGGAGGTTTTCACTCAAAATCTCACGATACATGGCCCCATTCATTCTTTCCTTTACATGGATCAGTCGTCCTGGTCCCTTTGCAGAAAAACAGCCCCAAAGCATGATGTTTCCACCCCCATGCTTCACAGTAGGTATGGTGTTCTTTGGATGCAACTCAGCATTCTTTGTCCTCCAAACACGAGTTGAGTTTTTACCAAAAAGTTATATTTTGGTTTGATCTGACCATATGACATTCTCCCAATCTTCTTCTGGGTCATCCAAATGCTCTCGAGCAAACTTCAGACGGGCCTGGACATGTACTGGCTTAAGCAGGGGGACACGTCTGGCACTGCAGGATTTGAGTCCCTGGTGGCGTAGTGTGTTACTGATGGTAGGCTTTGTTACTTTGGTCCCAGCTCTCTGCAGGTCATTCACTAGGTCCCCCCGTGTGGTTCTGGGATTTTTGCTCACCGTTCTTGTGATCATTTTGACCCCACGGGGTAAGATCTTGCGTGGAGCCCCAGATTGAGGGAGATTATCAGTGGTCTTGTATATCTTCCATTTCCTAATAATTGCTCCCACAGTTGATTTTTTCAAACCAAGCTGCTTACCTATTGCAGATTCAGTCTTCCCAGCCTGGTGCAGGTCTACAATTTTGTTTCTGGTGTCCTTTGACAGCTCTTTGGTCTTGGCCATAGTGGAGTTTGGAGTGTGACTGTTTGAGGTTGTGGACAGGTGTCTTTTATACTGATAACAAGTTCAAACAGGTGCCATTAATACAGGTAAAGAGTGGAGGACAGAGAAGCCTCTTAAAGAAGAAGTTACATGTCTGTGAGAGCCAGAAATTTTCTTTGTTTGTGGGTGACCAAATACTTATTTTCCACCATAATTTAATAAATATATTAAAAATCCTACAATGTGATTTTCTGGATTTTTTTCCCCTAATTTTGTCTGTCATAGTTTAAGTGTACCTATGATGAGAATTACAGGCCTCTCTCATCTTTTTAAGTGGGAGAACTTGCACAATTGATGGCTGACTAAATACTTTTTTGCCCCACTGTAGCTTTAGCCCCAGCCTCCAGATCTCTGTTTAATCCTCGTCTGGTATTTGGATGTAGAAGGGGAGCCAGACCACAAATGAAAGTGAAATGTTATTAGGTAAAGAGACGTAGTAAATGTGATATGCGTTGGCCGAGGGGGACTAATAAAGATGAGAGCACACGTTCATATGCATGTGTTTGTGTGCTCAGCTTGACGATGTCTGCCCTGAAGTCTGAACAAAGGGAAGGAAGGAAGCTAGGGGCTGGGTAGAAGGCCTGGGAGGAGGAGGTGATAGCACACAGTGGCCCTCCAGCATGTGTCTTGCAGAGCTTGCTCAGCCTCTCAAGTCCTGGGTTATGGCAGCGACAGCTGGGCTAGCAGGCTCTGCATGGGACCTCACTCACACACGCACGCACGCACGCACGCACACACACACAGGAAGCTTTGTCCTGTTTACTGTTTACATTTCACAGTGTGAGGCCTACTTGGGAGGGCTCTGGGGAATGGCCACTGGACCTACAGCTGTTTGTGTGTGTGTGTTGATAGGGTTTAATGCAGGCTTATCTGTCAAGTAGCCTTTGTGTGGTTGAAAGTCAATGTGAAGCTTTCAGGGATACAATTGCATTACATAGTCTGGTAGTTGCAAAGTAGTGCAGGGAGGTTGATATTAGATTACTAAGTCAAAAACTGTCATGTGGTAACAACTGTGCAAGTATTGAAAAACGTAACAACCAAGGCCCATAAGGAAACACACACTGTGGTCTGAACAGACAGTTGGCTGTTTAGCCAAAAGGACACCTGCTCTTGGTTCCATAGGCACTGAAGGATGGCATGAGGCAGCTGATCAGCTGATGCAGTACTTACCTGAAGGGGTTGTTCTAGCCACAGATGTTTCAGGATATGAAACCAAAAATGTAATTTATTTGAATATCTTATAAGTCATAATCTAGGTTCAGAAAAGGTGCAAGAAATGTTTAGTTTATTGTTGTATCCTTCTTGTTCTGGTGCATGATAGACAAGACTAATTCCTAAAGAATATTGAATTCACTGTATGGCCATTTTGAGTATGTTTTTTAGTATGTAAGAAGACATGGACCATGATACAATGTAGGCCAGGCAATTTTACCTTATTTTGTAATCTTGTTGTTTTTATATCTGTATTGTAGGCTATATCTATTATTATATAACAAAAGAAAAAGGCAGAGGATAACCTCATACAACCATCCGGAAGTCTCCCGAGCTTATATTCTGTTTCACTACACAGATTCCAGCTCTAATCAGTCTCGTAATTACGAGCATATTAACCACGCTCCAAAATTGTTCATGTGGATATCCAAAATAACTGTAGTATACCAGCAGAGGGCAGTCATGTGTAGGAGTTGGAGGAATGGGCGTTCAGAAGACAAGGGCCATAGGTGTCAACTCAACTGGGAATTACGGGAATCAGAGGCGTCATGCCCATGCATTTCGAAATTTAGCAACCATGAAATGGCAGTTCGATTTATATATTGTGCATCTTTAAGTATATTTTAGCAATTACATTTACATCTATTACATTTTTCCACCACTGAAA
The DNA here is from genome assembly GCF_036934945.1 of Oncorhynchus masou masou. Lineage (NCBI taxonomy): Eukaryota > Metazoa > Chordata > Actinopteri > Salmoniformes > Salmonidae > Oncorhynchus > Oncorhynchus masou. The sequence continues at coordinate 50,850,097 of NC_088217.1, read as the reverse complement.
AATAGAAGGTTAAAGGCCCAGTGCAGTAAAAAAAACATGATTTCATGTGTTTTATATACACAGACATTCTGGATTAAATTCCTATGATCCCTTATTGATGTCACCTGTTAAATCCAATTCAATCAGTGTCGATGAAGGGGAGGAGTTTTAAGCCTTGAGACAATTGATACATGGATTGTGCCATTCATTTACATTACATTTACATTTAAGTCATTTGGCAGACACTCTTATCCAGAGCGACTTACAAATTGGTGAATTCACCTTATGACATCCAGTGGAACAGCCACTTACAATAGTGCATCTAAATCATTTAAGGGGGGGGGGTGAGAAGGATTACTTTATCCTAACCTAGGTATTCCTTAAAGAGGTGGGGTTTCAGGTGTCTCCGGAAGGTGGTGATTGACTCCGCTGTCCTGGCGTCGTGAGGGAGTTTGTTCCACCATTGGGGGGCCAGAGCAGCGAACAGTTTTGACTGGGCTGAGCGGGAACTGTACTTCCTCAGTGGTAGGGAGGCGAGCAGGCCAGAGGTGGATGAACGCAGTGCCCTTGTTTGGGTGTAGGGCCTGATCAGAGCCTGGAGGTACTGCGGTGCCGTTCCCCTCACAGCTCCGTAGGCAAGCACCATGGTCTTGTAGCGGATGCGAGCTTCAACTGGAAGCCAGTGGAGAGAGCGGAGGAGCGGGGTGACGTGAGAGAACTTGGGAAGGTTGAACACCAGACGGGCTGCGGCGTTCTGGATGAGTTGTAGGGGTTTAATGGCACAGGCAGGGAGCCCAGCCAACAGCGAGTTGCAGTAATCCAGACGGGGGGTGAATGGGTGAATTCAGAGGGTGAATGGTCAAGGTATAATAATTAAGTTACTTTGAACGGGGTATGGTAGTAGGTGTTAGGTGCACCGGTTTGTGTCAGAACTACAATAGTGCTGGGTTTTTCCCGCTCAACATTTTCCCGTGTGTATCAAAATGGTCCACCACCCAAACGACATCCAGACAACTTGACATAACTGTGGGAAGCATTGGAGTCAACATGGGCCAGCATCCCTATGGAACACTTGACACCTTGCAGAGTCCATGCCCTGACGAATTGAGGCTGTTCTGGGGGCAAAAGGGGGTGCAACTCAATATTAGGAAAGTGTTCCTAATGTTTTGTTATTTGTTACCCTTATTTGTTACCCAGGGATAAAAACGTAAATAAGAATGTTCTTAAACGACTTGCCTAGTTAAGTAAAAAAAGAAGCACAAGCATTTCACTACACCCGCAATAACATCTGCTAATCATGTGTATTTTAAACGGTGAGGGAGGAGCGCCCTGCTTAAATAGAACTTTAATCTGCGCCACCATGTCAAATTGTCAACAAGGCAGCATGGTACATAGTTCAGAAACATACAACATGTATTTTCCATAAATACGTTTTTCAATTTTCAAACTAGTTTAAGGCAGATAAAGTATATATGCGTTTTTATCAAGAGCAAACACTTTGCATGTGTTGTAATCATCACTCCACGTGCTTGACATATTTCACCTTGTTTTGAGACAATTTTGCCATGTCACCCGGCTCACCTCCTCATTGGGACTTAAAAATCGGGGCGCAGCTGCTTGTTTAGATAACTTTTTGTTTCTTCATAAAATCTGCAATCAAAATAAACCTATCCCAGTGACCATATTATTTTTGCAAGTCCAAATTATTTCTGGATTCAGGCATTTAAAATGTATTGTTATGCTCAGACCTCTTGATGTAAGGACTAAGACAGGGGTGTCAAACACAATTCCTGGAGAGAGGAGTGTGTTGGTTTATTCGTTTGGAACTCCTCTCATCTGGTTTTATAGGTTTTAATTAAACACGAATTGAAAGGAAAGTGTCTCTCCAGGAATTGAGTTTGACACCCCTGGACTGTTTGTCCAAACAGTGCTGGACTGTTTGTCACAGGGAGTCCCAGTATGGCTACCCATCAAATTTGCTTTAGTAGGATATTATGCACTTATACTGTAGAGAGAATTATGATAGACTGATCATATGCAGACATAAAAATGAACAGAAGTAGGGTCAATTTCACCAGAATGTCACCTTGGTGAACATCGTTTTGAGGACAAAGTACACCTTTTCAAGGTTTGCCAACCTTTTAAGATATTTTAAGTATTTTAAGATAGGCCTATGTTTCTTGGTCTCTGTTGTGGGCAGCCCTGGCATGGTCTGCCATCAGTACCCCACCTGGACCTTGAATGGTGCTTTTGCCTCGCTCTCCCTTGTCACTACCTTGGTGTGGGCAAGGCACTGCTTTTTTTTAGGTTTCAGAGACAGGCAGTTGACACCTGAAGTCTTGACCGTTCTGCTGCCCCTACAAGAATAGTCCCAGTAAGCAAAATTATGTTGAAAATACGTCTAAAATAAGAATTTTTCCATACGTTGAAGTTAGGTTCAATTTAGGTTCTGAATGAATGGTGAAAATATGTATTTTCCGGGCGTTGAAAATACTTTTAAAAAATCAAGGCTGGTCCAGACCCTACAAAATCTGAACCAAACATAGACATCTTTGATTGGTTCAGATTTGGTCCGGATCAAAAACCAACGTCCGCGGACGTGGAAATCAAGGCCGGTCAGGAGTGCACAAAAAAAAGGCGTCCAAAAGGTGTCAGCATCAGTCCGTGTTTACTGAGATATGGCCAAGACCAGTCCTCATGGGCCAGAGTGGTGTCACACTTTTTCCCCATCCCTAGTCAACACAGCTGATGAATCTAATTGCATTCTAAACTGAAGATCATGATTAGTAGATTATTGGAGTCAGATGTGTTAGCTGGGGCTGGGGAAAAAGTGTGACACCAATCAGGCCCCAGAGGACTGGAGTTGCCCATCCCTGGCCTACAGTGTCGCCTGACATTTGATTTTAGGAATGCCCATCTATGTGGTAAGCCTAACGTCCGGTCAGGACCAAAAACAAGACGTAGGTGTCGGTTCGTGCATACTGGGGTGTAGCCTACCATGTCAACCCACAATGGAATTTTATGAATGCGCATCCATTTGGTAGGCCCACCGTTCGTAAAATAGGCCGTTGCATTGGCGTTTTTAGTCCTGATTCCTGTGATTAATCAATTTAGCTATTTAAGATCTGAATATCAGCACCCCAACTTTATCAAGAGGAGTTATCCTGAGCCTATTTGCAATGCGTTTACACAGCGGTAAATGCAGAAGTATTTAATTTTTCGATGTGATCTGCTCGTAAAAAATGTTTATGGATACAAACTTCAAACCACTGATCATGACAAATTAGCCCACTGGGTGAAACTCCTGGGCAGCAGTTGTGAGTATGTCCATTTCACGTTGTCCATTGTCCATTTTACCTTGACCTGTCCTGTTTTTAGGATATTTAATTTGTTAACATGTGCAAATTAATTACTTAAAAATCATACAATGTGATTTTTCTGGATTTTTGTTTTAAATTCCGTCTCTCATAGTTGAAGTGTACCTATGATAAAAATGACAGACCTCTACATGCTTTGTAAGTAGGAAAACCTGCAAAATCGGCAGTGTATCAAATACTTGTTCTCCCCACTGTATATCTATCCATTGATTCTTGAAGAACATAATTTATAAATGCTTCATGAGTTTAGTTTAACTGTTGTACTGCATCAGTATCCAAAATACACTATATCGCCTCAAAACATTGTTCAAACTATCATTTTGATGTCATGGATGGCCAGTCCTTGCATCCATAGATCTATCTATTAATTTGAGAGTGGATACATTTCTCTAGGCCCATCCTTCAGTTTTTCACCATACCAGGGGTGGGGAGCCACTTTTATTATTGTTTCTACTGTTGATTGCTGCATTAAGACATGTCTTGGAATGATGGAAACATAAATGTCAAAGTGGAAATATTATAATGACTGTAATACTTTTGTATGCATGCCATGCTACATATGACAATATTTCTGAGTTAGCATTTATCATTAGGCCATGTACCTATTAACTTTCATGATACTGGTGCATGTTGTTTTATATGGAAGGACGTGCACACACTATTGGAATAAATGTGTACAGACATCTTGTTGACATTCTGGAAGGGATCAGATTAACACATCATAGCCAGATAGATAAATTACAGTAACCAGCTATGGTACCTTACTGAGTTGTTGTCTCTACTTTCGTCCAGTGTTAGGCTACTGGTCAGTCTAAGTCGACAGCTTTTTAGTTTCAGGTTGAATATTCAATGGATATTCGTGCTTTCAAAACACTTGAGCCACAGAATCCAAATAAGTGTCATGATGCTGGAAAAATTGCTCACAATGCACAGGTCATATTTTCACGATTTTGACATTCATTTGCTTTCATTTGCTTTTTTTTTACACATTGCATACCCTTTCGTTTGTCCATTTTAATCTCACATGTTTTTACACAAATATTTCTAACTTTTTAATTTCAAAAGCTCCTTGGTCATGTGACCTACTAACCTTAAACTACTTTCAGAATGTCCATGGACTGGCGGAGATGGGCGCCTGCAAGGTGTCCAGTGCGGTAACGCGACCGATCCCAGGGAGAGTTCTCTTTTCATTGTGAAGGGCAGGGCACCCTGGAATGGGTTCACCCCGAGAGAGGGGCCCAAGCCCTGGAAAGCATTGCGGTTCCTGTGGCGTACGTGGAGCTCCTGCTGACCCTTGAAAATCCGGGGGAGATGGTGTAAATCTCAAGCCGGGCCGAACCAATATCCGCAGCAGGTCTCCAAGGTGAACAGCCTCTGGCAAGTTATAATAATGTAGGTAAAGGACGTTGGCAAGTCAGATCCGTAACTTCGGGATAAGGATTGGCTCTAAGGGCTGGGTCGCTCGGGCTGGGCTGGGCTCGAGCCGCGGCTGGGCGAGCAGTTGCTCCGTCGCCCTCCTCTCGCCACCCGTTGCAAGTTTGTTGTGCGGCCCATCTCGTGGTCTCGCACGGGGGTGCGTGTGTAGGGGTGGTGTCTGTCGGCGGGCCGGTGGGGAGTTGGTGGCGACGACTCTGGATGTGCGCCGGGCCCTTCTCGCGGATCTCCCCAGCTACGGCTCTGTTCGCCTAGCAGCTGTCTTAGAACTGGTGAGGACCAGGGGAATCCGACTGTTTAATTAAAACAAAGCATTGTGAAGGTGCGGCAGGGTAGCCTAGTGGTTAGAGCGTTGGACTAGTAACCGGAAGGTTGCAAGTTCAAACCCCCGAGCTGACAAGGTACAAATCTGTCGTTCTGCCCCTGAACAGGCAGTTAACCCACTGTTCCTGTGCCGTCATTGAAAATAAGAATTTGTTCTGACTTGCCTGGTAAAATAAAAATTTTAAAAAGGTGGTTGTTGACGAGATGTGATTTCCGCCCAGTGCTCTGAATGCCCAAGTGACGAAATTCAGTGAAGCGTGCGTAAACGGCAGGAGTAACTATGACTCTATTAAGGAGTCCTTAGCCCAGGACATTAAGGTGAAGTCAAATACGGACGACCCCAAACCATACATTGTCACCTGCTTGCAGGTGGCCCTAACATAGCAATAAACTGGAGCAAAAGGTGCCTTCAGATCAAACGAAACCCTGGTCTGGCTGAGAGGGACTACCTCGGATAGGTTAAAACGGGAGGTAAGGAAAGATGGTAAATAGTACCATAGCCATTGGAGGGCTCTTCCAACCCCTACTTCCAACCCCTACTCTGTGTGTCACCTGGTTGAGGGAGTCTCTCCAATGGCTGTCCCCCGTATACTTAGCTAACTCTAAACCGCAAAGGTTTGAATCGAACACTTGCTTCGGCTGGATCCGCTAACAGTGGAGCACAAAATAGAGATGGAATGTGCTTAGCGGTTATGAACACTGCCAGGTGCGGGACTCTACACATTCTATGTGGGAGCTCTCCAACATGCTCCTTGGCGCATGTAGTGGAGATGGCATGTGCCTTACCATTAGCTGACACTACCAGGCCTCAGGCTTGCCTGAGTGCGGGACATCGCACATTGTAGATGGGGAGGTCTCCTCTACCCTCACTAGACTCGAGGTGGAGACTAAAACCATTGGCCCCGCAGTGATAGGGCATTGCATGGATCTGGCTCGTGCCCTACGAAGTCGGGAGAGGCATTTCCAGCTTGTCCCGAGAGGGAGGCCTACATCTGATGTGAGAGGTACCATCAACGCCCATTAATTTGCTGTAGACCCATAACATGGACAAAATAACTTTAGATTCCCATTGGGCACGGATCACTGAATGTCAACTTAATGAAATTCAAAGGAGTGTGCCCACCTGTAGTAATCCTGCTCAGTACGAGAGGAACCGCAGGTTCAGACATTTGGTGTATGTGCTTGGCTTAGGAGCCAATGGTGCAAAGCTACCATCTGTGGGATTATGACTGAACGCCTTTAAGTCTGAATCCACCCTAAACGTAACAATACCGTAGCGCCGCAGATCTTCGGTTGACCCAGGATAGCCTGCCTCTTCTGGCAGGTGAGTAGAACCGTTCGTGACGGGGTTGGGGTGCGGCCGGATGAGTTGCCCGCCCCTCTCCTGCTGCGCACCGCATCTTTGTGGTGAACCTGTTGCTAAATCACTCGTAGACGACCTGATTCTGGGTCAAGGTTTCGTACGTAGCAGAGCAGCTCACTCGCTGCGAACAAATGAAAGTCAGCCCTCGAACCAAGCTTTTGTCGGGGTGGAAGACGTCTTCCTCCACCATCCTACTTTACTTATGGCTTGTCAGTGGATATTCTGACAGCAGTTTGAGGGTTGTAGGTCACATTCCCAGGTTACTAGGTGCACGCAGAAGGGCCAGGTCCAGAGGCCAGACACAGAGTGTGAGAGAGCCCAGGCAGGCGGGTAGAAGGTGTAAGACATTGACATTGGGCTCTGGATAGGTAGGGGGATAGGTGGTGGTCGCCCATCTGCCCGGGCTTGTCCTCTGGTGGAACTGTGAGTCAGGTTGGGACTAGCTGCGGAAGTCAAGGGGTCACCAGGTGCAAGAGGAGGCCTCCTCCAAGATGGCGGGCACTCAGAGTCCGAGCAGGGGCGGCCGGACTCTGAGGCTGGGGGTAGCACTTGGAGGTTGGAGTAGGGACTTAGTCTCTGAGCCTGTTTCGGCTTACCAGGGGCACATGGTTCCTGACATAGGGACTATAGACGTTTTAAAAATCCCAGGGTGTAAGCTATACTAAAATCGTGTAAGATGAAAATGAACAAACTAGGGTGTGCAATGTGTAGGCCCACTGAGTGTACATTCTGAATTTTGCTTCAGGTCAGTAGATTACATGATCAAGGAGCTGTTGAAATTAGAATAATTGAAAAATATAAAAATTCATGTAAAATTGTGTGAGATAAAAATTGACAACAAAATGGTGTGCTATATATATATATATATATATATGGCTTGTCAGTGGATTTTCGCTCTGGATAAGAGCGTCTGCTAAATGACTTAAATGTAATGTAAATGATTTTCTGACAGCAGTTTGGAGGGTTGAAGGTCACATTTCCAGAGAGCTATTGAAATTTGAAACGTTTAAAAATGATCGTCAAATCTCATGAGATGCAAATAGACAAACAAAGGCCCAAGTGAATAAGTGTGTGAGTGACACTGTCCTTCACGGGGGCGTAGCAGGCAAATTTAATGTAAAATCGTGTGAGAAAATGGACAGATAAAAGGGTGTGCAAAGTGTAGGCCCCCTGAGTGTACTGTACATTCTGAACCTTGTTTGGGGTCAGTCGGTCACATGACCAAGAAGCTATTGAAATTATTAAGTTGACCAAATTAATTAATAAGGAGCTATTGAAATTTGAAACGTTCAAAAATGATAAAACTCGAGATGCAAATGGACAAACAAAAGACTGCTAGGCCCACTGAGTGTAGATTATGAACCTTGTTTGAGGTGTGTGGGTCTCATGGCCAAGGTGCTATTGAATTTCATTATTTGTAAAAATAAAAAAAAGAAGAAAAGTTTAAATAGTGCGAGATGTAAATCAACTGAAAAAAAAGTGTATTCAATGTGTGTCTATGCCATCGGGTTAGCTAGAACCAGTTTTGAACGTTTTAGGAGTAATGGTTAAAGAGCTATTGAAATTTGAAAAATGTGAAATGTCACTATGTTGACGGTCTCTAACTGCTGTTGGTGGACATAATGAAAACTACAGGCGAATATCCGTCGAACATTCAACCTGAATCTGTCTTTACGGCATGCAGACTGCTTTTCCTTGAACGCGGTGGTGAAAGCGTTGCTGAGACCCCATTGGCTATTTTATGGCCAATAGCGTGACGCGTGGGTCTTGACGGCTGCACCCTCGGTTTTGTTTATCCTTGGGGTAGGTCAAATTTACGGGATTTTCCGATTTTTCGCTGCTGTACAGTATGGCCACAGATGGAACAAGGAGCTAGTTATACAAATATTTGCCACGGTGCTTCAAAAGTAATTATCCGGTAAAAAAAAAAAAAAAATACAAACATCAGTAGCTAATGAGGAATTGATTTCGGAAGAAGTTCCTGACTGCAATGTGCAGTTCGGGGCTGGGCTCAATGTGGGCGGAGTCAAACGTCGGGGCTGGGCTCAATGTGGGTGGAGTCAAACACGTTAAACGCGAACCCTTCCCGTCCCCTTCAAGATCATCCAAGTTGAGGTAAACGTCAACGAATCTTAATCGAACCTAACCTACATGGATAAAAATACAAACCATGGATGTAAGTGAGACTGTCATTATGTATAATGTACTTTGTAATATTCATGTTATACCAGTGCAGTGGTATATTTTTATATAACCAACTACCGGATCGATGTTAGCATAGCGTTAATTAGCTCCCATTTGTACGTGAGCCAGCTAATTACTCACGAGGGAATCTTATTTTGACTAATTTGCGTACTTGAGCACTAAGCCTAGGTTTACATGTACAGTTAAGTAATCGATTTGCTCGTCTAAATATATATATATATATATTGAAGAAACGCAAAATAAATATGTCTTGTGTTTCGCTGGCTCTAAATGTGTATCGTTGATGCCATCCCCATAGCTACATAGTTTACACATAGTATATACAATAATGAAATCACCTGGTCCCAACATACATGGCAAGTCAAGAAAAGTTGTAATTGTAACTTGTTCACAATGCAAACTGAAGTTTGCATAACAAAAATGTCAAAACACATTTACGAAGATTACTTTGAAACAGTGTCCAATGAAAGATTTTTGGCATGTGAGTGCATTGATGTGAAAAATGGTGCTTGCAGTCATGTATTTTCGGGTACAGCAACACCCATACATGTTGTGAAAAATACTTGGGCTAATTCAGTTCCAACACATACACTGTGTTCATAGAAACATTACTCTGATATTGTCCCCTGGACCTTGGAGGACTTTTTATGTGGATGATGTTCAGGTTGGATATTCCTTTAAATTATTCCACTGAACTGTACCATTTGATTGTCATTCCTTTATTGAAAAGTGTACCTTGTTCACACCACAGGGCCTACCAAAGCAAGGTTTCTCAAACAACTGTGGGGTGTTTGTTTTGATGGTAAGATGCTGGCTATTCAGTATATTATATTTGTCCTATTTTCTGTAAAAACATATGAAAAGTTATTTCTGTGCTTGAAGCATGCAAAGCACACTATTATTGCTCATATTTTTTCTTGTTTATTATTCTTCATACTTTTTGGGACTTATTTCCAACAATTTGTAGACTAAATACACAATTCATACATCAAACTCCTGCATAGCTGGATGCTGATGTGACTTCTTGTGTGGGGGATGTCTTCTACACCCAGAAATATATTCCTGGGGGGGGTATTATTATTTACTATTGTTATTGTCATAACTATCAAACTTAACAACCTACTCTTAATGTACGCTCTGTACATTGCAATGGGAGCATGGTGTAATTTCACTGAGGTATGTATAAATTTGAAATTCTCATCACTAGTGGGTGTTTTTTAGGATCCCCTCCCTATTATGTGATTTTCTTTATTAAAGGAAAACATGCAGCAAATAAGGCAATGGTGGTGCCTAGTTCTCCTGCAGAACGTTCCCATGCCGTAAGTCTTGGACATTACAAGAACTTCATTTGCATCCTTAAAATCACTTGTTTCACTGTAGCCAGACTGACCTGAATATATTGAATGTATGTCATTCACTCACTATGGTCTCAAGAAGAGTTTGAAAGAAACACACAACAGGTAGGTGTCATATGATGGGTGGTAAAGTCTTAACCCCCCTAGCATGTCACATCAGCATCCAGCTCTGCAGGACAGGTACTGTATAGGCTATTAGATCAAGTAAGGGGCATTCTTGACGCACTTCTCTAGATGTTACATTATTTAATGACCACAATGTTTTTCTTTCTAGACGATACTGAAAACAAAATGCACGGTGAACTGGGAGCTATGAACTGGGTATGTAGTCTGTGTGTAGACTACATACCCAACACCAACGTTTAAAGGAACCGTTCCCCTCCCTAGTGTAATTGGGATAGACGGAAGACTGCATTACAACCCTTAAAGAACTACAGTTATATGATGGCCTGGGTGAAGAGGAAAATATTATCCTCAAGGAACCATTCCTGTTACAGAGAGATTGAGATGTTCTATGTGGAGGCATTTGACAACAGGAAAATTACTGTCTTTGCCTCTTGAGGAGCAGGAGTGAAGCCATTTTTGAGGGTTCAAACCTTGTTTTTGTCTGCTGTGTTAATTGTGTTATGTTTAGTGAAGATGCCATACAAGTCACCTGAGTCGCTCTCTCTTTACTGGAGCTGGTATAACTTAATGTACAAAGCACATTCAGCTTGTCATATGTTTATATGATATAGTCTGTCTCCATTCTCATGAGGAAAGTAAATGGCATAACTCAGGATAGGTAGTAACTGTATATTTATGCTCAATAAAATAATATAGTTATAACATTCAACACAATTTTAACAGTACATACCACGAATAACAAGTATATTGTTCACTGCATCATCAGTAGCGTGCTCAAACTGAACCCGGCCCAAATTGCACACTGCAGTCAGAGGTACTTGAATTTCGGCGTGTTATCCAGTAAAAAAATATATATACAAAAGTCAGTAGCTAATGAGGAGTTGATTTCGGCGGGGTTTGTTGCTGATAGCTAGCACTGGGACAAGCAGTAACATATTGCAGTAGTCAGACACGACATGAAGCACCAATATCGTTGGATTCTTGATTTGTTTTTGCACTGATGTTACACAAATGTTTCAGAACAGTCGGCCATTTGAATGCTACTGTTATATATCTAACATGAGCTGGCAGGGGTTGAAATCTAACTAGCTAACGTTACATCCCATCCAACCTGTAGTCTGATGTGTTTGGTTAGCCCGCTAGCTAATATAGCCAATGTTAGGACTCTAGCTAGCGACGATGCTAACCGTTTAGCTAGCAATTAAACATTTGGATAGCTGGCATCAAACATATAGGGTCACGTTAGTTACAGTTTGGTGAGAGTTTATTACATTATTCAACATATTGCTAGATTTTTATTTAACTAGGCAAGTCAGTTAAAACCAAATTCTTAACGGCCGAGGAACAGTGTGTTTACTGCCTTGTTCAGGGGCAGAACGACAGATTTTTACCTTGTCAACTCGGGGATTCGATCTTGCAGCCTTTCAGTTAATTGGCCAATGCTCTACCCACTAGGATACCCGGATAGACAAATTACTTTATACTATTTCTAGTTAACAACATCAGCGAAGCTAGTAACACAGTCACATGGGCTAGCAGGATGACATCATTAATATTCTGGAGGAAGTGGAAATGCTGATTTGAAAGTGCGAGGCTTCAGATACAGTTGATAAGCTGTCACGACGTGCGCGCGGCTGCTCCTCTTCTCCTCTCATTTAGGTGACTCCGCTTCCATCCGGAACTCTCATGTTATTTAGAGGTGTAGCCAGACCTCACCTTGACCTACCCTCGCTTAATCTAGTTGACTCTCCAATAGGGAAAATATGTTTCTCCTTGCTCCGTCAGAACAACATATCTATACGTGCTTTATTTCAAAGGGATATTGTATCCATTCCTTATGTCACAAGTTACTGGAATACATTGGTCACTAATATCTGTTGGAAAAAAGTCTGGTTATTACCACACAAATACTTGCTTGTTAGGAAGGCCAACGAGGTCTCTTTCAGAATGAACCATAAGTATTACCCTGCGAATCATTACCTGAAGAAACTCAAAAAGGACATTAACATTGATTGTATTTTTTTGTGTTGAGCATCCAGAAACGGTTTCGCATTTATTTTGGCATTGTCTACATGTAAAACAATTATGTAAAGATATGCACAGTTTTAGAATTGTTAATATTCTTGATTACTTTTGTTTGTTATGGGAGAATGTGCTGCTCGGTTCCCTTAACCGTGATAAAGAAAAACTATTTTACTTCATAAATCTAATTGTGCTAGTGGCAAAATGTCTTAAAACACTCTTCCGTGTTTTCTATAAGGAATTTGAGCAGTGCATTAAGACCATTCTACATTCTTCTAATAAGAAAGCTGTTAAAACAATCAATGTGTGTTTCTTTTAAGGTCTTTGTATAATTTGTTGTACCCCCTAGCATATGTTATCATTGTCTATGTACTTATTGTATGTATACAGACTTTTCTACATTGGTAATAAAAAAATAATACTAATAATCTAAATTTACGTGACTCAGCTGCCTGCTGCAACGCTCTCGATCACATCCATCTCTCCAACTCTCCCCACCAGTAGACCAATTTCGGAAACGAGAGAAAGGTCTATCTACAAATAAGAGATAAATAGTAATTGCGATTTCTTTTGTAGGCACTAACAAAGCTTACAGGAAAAATGAATGGGGGGTTTGGATAAACACCTCAAGTAAGGCCCCAGAAGCCTGAGTGTGTGGATATGTTTATTTCGACGTTATAAAGAGACACTTTTATAAAACAATGGCAACAGTTGCCGTGTCGATCTGAGCCTTGCTGTTTGAAAACCACACTAGTGTCCGACTTTCGGTTTCCACAGATGCACCTCCCCCCAACTTCACATCTCCCACTTTTGTCGACACTCGGTTGCTTAAAGCCACTCAAACGCCCCCATGGTTTTATCGCGAAGCGCATGTGTCACACTCGCCTCCGCTGTCACGTGACTCTGTTCCAGGACGTTGTCTATCTTTTGACACAAATATTGAACGATGCGATCATTCGTCGAACTCGACAATTGCGGGAACAGGTACGCCACAATTCCATATAACGTTAGTGTTTAGACTAGGTTCGATTGAATAGTTCGAGTGAGAGGGATTTGGTATAGAAACGGACTTTATTGTGATTTTAAATGGGCAGAAAAGCTTTTGTTTGGGTAACATTGTATGCATCAACGGCATGCTGTGGCTAAAGTTATAATACAGCTAGCAGGTGGAACTGTCAGACCTATTGTATGGGTATAGATAGTGATGGCCATGCACATTAGCGCACATGGTTTTCAATAGCGGCTTTCACGTGACATATTGCAACGCCATAAGCTACGGTAGAGAGGACACTTCATGACAAGTGCATCGTATTTGAGGGGGTCTTTTCTTTGTACATTTTTTACTTTTTGACTAAATGGAATAATTGTAGGAAATAGCATCCATATTATTTTTTATTTCTTATTCAATACCTATCCTATAGTTTGGATGAAGTGGATAAAGACACTAGACAGAAGGGGTTTGTTAAATAATTTCAAATCAAATTATATTGGTACACATACACATATTTAGCAGATGTCATTGCGGGTGGAGAAAAATGCTTGTGTTCCTAGCTCCAACAATTTAGTAGTGTCTAACAGTTCAGTATCTAACATTATGATGGCCTTGAGATGAAAGGTGTTTTTCAGTCTCTGTCTCAGCTTTGATGCACCTGTACTGACCTCGCCTTCTGGATGATAGTGGGGTGAACAGGCCGTGGCTCAGGTGGTTGATGTCCTTGATGATCTTTTTGTCCTTCCTGTGACATCAGGTGCTATAGGTGCCCTGGATGGCAGTTAGTTTGCCCCTGGTGAAGCGTTGGGCAGACCTCACCAGTCTCTGGAGAGCCCTGCGTTTGAAGGTGGTGCAGTTGCCGTATCAGGCGGTCATACAGCCCGACAGGATGCTTTCGATTGTGCATCTGTAAAAGTTTTAGGGGCCAAGCTGTTTTGAAGCTGGTGTAGAAAACTGAAAGTAAGACGCAAAAAAACAAAACACTAGGAACTGGAAGCATAGAAATGATGCACATAGAACATATCTACCACTTCTTTAACTTGTTTTCAATGAGAATCACAGATCTATAACTCACATTTCTATGTGAATATGGTCAGGTCTACCCAATAGTTACATATTGCAACTTGGTGGTTTGGGATAGCACAACTCTGAAATCTTGACTCACTGTCATGTATTTTATTTTTATTTTACCTTTATTTTACTAGGCAAGTCAGTTAAGAACAAATTCTTATTTTCAATGACGGCCTAAGAACAGTGGGTTAACTGCCTGTTCAGGGGCAGAACGACAGATTTGTCAACAGCTAAAACTGTTAGTGTCCATCCATACCAATAGTATGATTCACAGGAGAATTCGGTGGCAATGACCTTTGTTGTTTGCTGTGTAAACTTTGCTGTAAAACTAGACTATGATTTCAGATGTTTCGGTAAAGTTACGCAAACCATTTACGGTAGATGCCTCTTCTGTGTATCTTGTCAATGTTGACTTTACTCATTTGAATGGGTTCAATCTAGAAACCAGTGTTTCTCCATTGATCTGTTCTCTCTAACCTTCACCCCAAAACATGTAGGCCTAAAGGTTCAACCACAATACAATGAATGCGGAAATGTGTAGAGAACAGGATTGGCCTGTTATCTACTGACAGAGGAGTTGCCTCTGCCACAATAAATAAAGACTTAATCTATCTATGACACAGACATGTAGGAAGGTGGTGGTGTCCATATGTTGTAGTTCCTGGTATAGCTAAGAGCTGACCATTTCCACCCACAAACCAAATATGCCACAGTATTAAAAGTAGGCTAGGCTGCCTCCCAGAAATCCTGCTTGCATTGGCAGAAAACCAATCCATGACTGCAACCAATGTGTGTTTTAAGCCAGTGAATCAGCCACTGTGATTATGGGTTAATAACAACTGAATACTTAGCAATCCAAACCAAGTCTGTAAATCACCATTTGAAGTTATTGCTGATCTGTCTTGCTTTGTCTCTCTCTCTCCTGTAGGAGCTGATCTGTGTTGGACCAGAGAATGTGGAAAGTTGTGTGGGCAACACTGCTGCTCCTGGCCACTGTGTGTGCCCAGAGAGGCTATGCCAAGGAGACCAAGGGAGCGCCGAAGGTGGGGCACGTGTCAGTGGTCATAGTGGGAGGTACAGGCGACTTGGCTAAGAAGTACCTGTGGCAGGGCTTCTTCCATCTGTACGCTAACCAGGTGAGTAGCGGCTACAGCTTCTCCTTTTATGGCGGAGGTCTGTTGCCCAAGGATAAGGCCACGCCGTTCCTGTTTGAGGCGCTAAAGGGAGTGGTCTGTCCTCGGGAGCTGTCTGTGGAGCGCTGTGCCCTGGTGAAGGAGCAGTTTCTGAAGCTGGCAGAGTATTGGCAGCTGAAGACTTCAGAGGACTACCAGGCCCTGGGCAAACACCTGACAGAGCAGCTTACGCAGGAGGGCATAGTGGAGGCCGGCAGGCTGTTCTACCTGTCAGTGCCAGCCTTCGCTTATGCGGACATTGCAGAAAGGATCAACAACAGCTGCAGACCGACCGATGGGGCGTGGTTGAGGGTGGTGCTGGAGAAGCCGTTTGGCCATGATTTCAGTAGTGCCCAACTACTGTCGACTCAACTGGGTACCTCCCTCAAGGACGAGGAGATGTACAGGATCGACCACTATTTAGGGAAGCAGGTGATGTACTAGGCCTCCTTATCAGTCTGCCGTAGACATTAAACAGAACTTTGCCCGTGAGGCAGATCTTTGTTTGAATTCTATTGTTTGCTTTTATACTCAAAAGGTTGTCTCTAAGATTTTGCCATTCAGAAGGGAGAACAGTAAGCACCTGGATCCTATCTGGAACAAGCACCACATTGAGAGAGTGGAGATTGTACTGAAGGAGACCCTGGATGCCAGAGGTACTGTGTGGTCCCAGAAAACTGAGCATTTCATATTTTATGTTCGCTTACGCATGTGTAGTAACCCAATCTATAAGACTGTTATGGTGCCAGTAACATCACCTGTCATGAGGTGTTTGATTTACCCTACTTTTATCACAGGTCGTATTCCCTTCTATGACCAGTACGGTGTGATCAGAGACGTGATACAGAACCACCTGACTGAGGTCATGACCCTTCTGACCATGGGGCTCCCAGCCAACCTAAGCGACGTGAAGGAGGTCCTCAGGAACAAGCTGAAGATCTTCAGTGCCTTGCAGCACCTGGACAGGAACTGTGCTACCATTGGTCAGTACCAGAACTACAATCTAGAGGTACAGGAAGAACTGAACAAAACAAAGGAGTATTACAGCCTCACCCCCACCTTTGCTGGTAAGTGTCATGAGAAAGTTTGTCTATAGGAGTTTTTCGCTTTGAGCCTGTGCATGACTAAAAAAAGTTGCCTGTAGTATAACAGGAGGAATTTGTATTGACATCCCTAGTTATTAGTATATGACAGAGTTAATCAGTAAATTCAAGTTACATTTTTGTCATTTTTGTGCATCTTTTAAAAACTATATATTTTTTTTGTTGACAGCCATATTGATAAGATACGATACATAGATTATTTGGGGGGTTTCAGTGATGAAACATACTTTTTGTTTTTCTATTTCAGGTATCATGGTGCATATTGACATAGCCCAGTACGAGAAAATGCCAATCATCCTGACCTCAGGGAAGATGCTGGATGAGCGCTTAGGCTATGCTCGCATTTTGTTCAAGAATGACATCTTCTGTGTCCAGAGCCATAACAGTGTCCACTGCAAGCCTAAGCAGATTGTGTTCTACTTTGGCCACGGCACTCTGCAGTATCCAGCCATTCTTGTGAGTAAGAACCTGTTCAAGCCAGACCTGATGGACACTGAGTGGAAGGAGATAACGGAACACAAAGATGTCAGTGTATTAGGTATGCCCATCTCTGACTACTATGTGCTGACACCAACGGTGCAGAGAGAGGCTTACGCAGAACTCATTTTGCACATCTTCCAAGGCCGAAAGGACAGCTTTATCAGTACTGAGAACCTGCTGGCCTCCTGGGGTTTCTGGACTCCTCTCCTGCACGGTCTGGCCAAAACCTCCCCCCGCCTGTACCCTGGGGGAGCGGACAATGGCAACATGCTGGACTTCAAACTGTTGGGACGGGAGGTGACCTTCGCCAACGAGGCTGTGGTCATGATCCCCCAAGACCACATGGGCGGGTCTGGTGCGGAGAGCTTCCAAGTGATGCAGGGGAAGTACCGCAGTGCTGAAATGGTGTCTGCCTGGCCCGAGGAGCTCATCGTGCGGCTGGCCGCAGACCTGCAGGCTTCAGCGGAGAAAGCGGTAAGGGAGGGCGGCCGCTTCCACCTGGCCCTCTCCGGGGGCTCCAGTCCCCTAGCTCTGTTCCAGAGGCTGGCCCGCCACCACTACTCCTTCCCCTGGAGGGACACCCACGTTTGGATGGTGGACGAGCGATGTGTGCCTCTCACAGGGTTGGACTCCAACTTTCGCACCCTGCACGACCACCTGCTCCAACACGTGAAGATGCCCTATTTCAACATCCACCCCATGCCTGTGCAGATGAACCAGCGGCTGTGTGTGGAGGAGGATAGTGGAGCGCTGCTCTATGAGAGAGACATCAACCAGCTGGTTAATGCCTCCAGCTTCCACTTTGTCCTTCTAGGAGTGGGCTACGACGGACATACCGCCTCCCTCTTCCCAGGCAGCAAGCTTGACGCCCATGGGGACAGTCTGGTAGCCCTCACAGAGAGCCCAGCCAAGCCTCACCAGCGTATGAGCCTCACCCTCAGGGCTATCAACCAGGCCCAGAAAGTAGGTGTGCTGGTGATGGGTAAGAGCAAACATGAGCTGGTCACCCAGCTCAGCCGAGTTAAGGACAACCCAAACAAGTGGCCCATCACTGGTATCCGGCCGACCAGTGGCAGGCTAGTATGGTACATAGACTATGATGCTCTTTTAGGATAGCAAACAGCTGCTTTTGGCTCTGTGATACTGTAGCAATGAAACAATGTACATTTAATTGGAAATTAATGATTTGCTGTAATTTTACTATTTTGCTGTATTTTGACCAAGAATGTAAAGTAATGATGAAGGTTCTGTTGATTCTGGGCACCTTAAAGTATGGAAGTACATATGGTATACTGGCATATATTTTATTTTTCAATATACAGGATGTAGGTGTGTGTGTGTGTGTGTGTGTGTGTATTTACCAAATGGACATCTCAGGAAAGCCAAGTGGATATGGAAGTTTGTTCGTCTTTAATCATTACTCCTGATCTGAATAACTATTATATTTAGTTGGAAAAACAGTATACATTTCACATAAAGCTACCCATTCCACACTGAACCAGCATATAATAGTATTGTTGAAAGGGGACTTTAAACTATGAAAGACCAACAATTTTGGTTCAAATTTCATTCAATCAAATATGCCCCTATGGTAAATGGATTTGAACCTTTTGCTCCTATGGTTGACAGATAATGTAGTCTATAGCCATGTATCATTGTATTTGTGCCTCAATGCCAATTTGAAATCAAAATGCATAATGTACTGTCCAGTACATTTAAATGACATAAAAAGGCATATTATGATCCATTGCTGCCTTTGTTTTAATCTATGCTTGTTGGATAAAAAATAAAATAAAAACACAATTATCTAATGTATTATTTGATATGTATGTGAAATGTACAATTTCCACAGCCTTTGACCCCTAATGTGTGTATTTTCCCCTATGAGCCAGCCCAGTAGTTCCTAATACTTCCTCTTTTAAAGACATGCTCTGGTACTTTGGCGACTTAGAAATGCTTTTTTTAAACCTCTCGCTTTGGGCTGTATGTGTCAATCTGTAGATAGCCACAAAATCCCTAGTTTGAAAGTGATTGTTTTCTTGAACCTGTGCAGTGCTATTTTCCCTACATTTTCCCCTCTTGGGCCAGCCCCGTAGCAATTTGAGGCCTAGCCAATGAGCTTCAGCCCCTCACATTTCAGTGACAGCTCGCAAGAGGCCTGGCTGGCATTATCCAATGAGGTTGCAGGGTGGGCCCAACTTCTCAGTGGACACAGCAGAGAATGAGCAATGACGTGGTGCACATGTGTTATGTTGTATGCAATTTCCAGGGACCACTTTTGGCTCATGAGTGCTACTTTCAGAACTACTGGCTAAAATGTATACAAAAGTATCAGAGAATCTCTTAATGTGAGTGAAATGGTGCTTACAAGATGTCGTACAAGTACAGTGAAATGCTTAACTACGTTGTGACCTTCCAAAACAAAAGTATTTTTTTTGATACTGTGAGTCTACTCGTTTGAGACATCCTTCACTGGCATTCACACAGATCTGCTCACTGCACAACATTTGATTTGAAAGTGTGTAACTAACTTCAGTTCATAGATGTTTTATTTGTGGATTGAATTAGGAGTTCCTCTTACGTAAAGGGCCTTTTTTTAGGATATTGAAATGGATTTCAAAATGGGTTGATGAAGTTTAGTTCAACCGCTTCACTGCGTTGCCTTAATTCATTTTACAGACAGGTGTATGTTAATATATATGTATTAGCTGAAGGTTATTTTGCCTGGGAAAAATATGTAATTAGGTTTCACTTTGATGTTTGCACATACAAATGTTATAGCACCTGATTATTCTGAATGCTGTAAGTGAAAGTGTGGTTTGTTCCTTATCACTCTGGGGTTCAAACAGTCTATGAATAAATGATTTACAATTGTTTATTTTTATACATATGGGGACCTAAACACCATTTTTCTACATACTGTACACACATGGAATTAATGTAACAGTTAATCACTGTTTTACCACAAGGAAATAAACTACAGCTTTCACAACCCTTTCTGCACAGATGATTTCTTTTTAACTGCGATTTCAAACGATGGAATGTTTAAGCAGAAACATTGGGTACTTGAAAAATGTATATGCCCCTTGATGAATAGTGGTAGCCATTTTAATAGTTCATTTGATACTCAATACGGAGTAATTGAATGCAAATAAACATATGCACACCGATTGATTTCAAGTGTATCAAATTAAGGAAATGGGACATGTAAATTCACTACATACTACACTAGTCACCATACTGTGCAACAGTATCGCTTGCTGGTGGTAGCCTGGAAACAGCATCAATTATAGATGGATGGGTCTATGGCGCATATCTAATTGCAACCTGGAGCAGCTGTATACTGGTTGGACTAGTTAGCCATTGTTCCCTCTCTGGCAAGGCCTGGGTAGCCTATTGGTTTTTACCCACAATCCTCCCTTCACCATGAAGAAGGCTGAGAAGAAACATAAGCATCAGTTCTGTAATATGTGCATTATTACTACTGCAGGAAAGATGATGTGTCTGGATCAGAGAGATTGTAGGATATGTTGTGAAGGCCTACCTGTACTCAGGATACAAGCCAATGATAGAATAAGGGACAAATAGTACAGCTCAGGAGTTGTTTTTGCCTGCGAAAGGAGAAATATTCAAATGCTTTATGCATAATTTCAATTGGAGCATTAAAATCTCTTGACCATACCATAATGCAAATCATTTTATTAGTATTGAACAACTGGGATATTCTCAAATGCTACTTACACACTGTTGTGCAGTCAGAGTCAGGGCGATGGTGCATAGTCCCTGGCCAAAAGATACAAGTCCAAACCCATGGTAGGCTGCCCTGAAGCTTTGGGGCACTGGGTCTATCAGTGTGAATGTTACTGCAAAACCTAGTCAGGAGGCAGAGTTTCAACAGTCAAACCGGTGCCAATGAACCTGTGTCTCCTACCATTTGTAGATGTGTGATAAGTGGTTTCCAATAACTAAAATATGTATACATACTCCATACATACATTTACATTGTTGCAATGAGACGCAATGTTCAAATCAGATGAAGCTGTCTTTCATCATAATCAAATCAACGTATGATCTTAGCTAAAATAACATGATCAAACATGGCCCTTCACAAAAGTCAAACAATTGCGAGGAGCACACTCCATTAAAACTATTAGAAATAGTTGCCAAGACACGTTTACAAAACAGGATGTACAACCCTCTATACTTATGAGTAGATGTTCTCTAGCCTACCTGTTGCCATGAAGGACATGATAATGAAGGCAGTGAGATTGTTCAGAAGAGGCTGCTGGCAGTATCTAGAGGATTTGGGCCTGAGGGATTTCAACTCTCAATCAGAAACTTAACATAGTACACATGTAATGCAGTCAAAGTGAATTCAAATGTGAAGCTTTTAGTAGAAAAATATTGACATATTGTATCGTTTGCATTTACTTACCTGGTTAGCACAAACAATTGAGGGATGAGAACTAGTGCCACAAAGACTGCATTAATAATTTGACTGAAAATAAAACGTTTATAACACTGGAGTTAGATTCATGCTCATTTAAAATAAGGCACGAATAGAAAACATACATCAAGGGTTTATTATCAGTTAGGATGTTTTGTACACATTCTCAGCTAAAAGCGGAATTGCAGAATACAGGCAAAAGAAATGAAAGACAAGAGTAGATAACAGATATAGAGTGAAGCCTAGTCTTGACAGCTTCGGATGGTGCATTTAATAGTACAGAAAGAAAAAAAATGAAATCACCATCAGATCATGTTTGACACAAAAAGTCAACAACAAAAGTAGAATGCTAACTAGGTTATCATTATCATAGACACACGGTAGAAATTAGACTCAGACCCAATCTCTATGGCTCTGTGACTCGACCGTAACATCTCCAAAACGTACAATTTGAACCTTTCATTCCTTGGAAGCCATCTGCTGGTATGATATGCCATGTATACTAGGGCGTAATGTAGCATTGTCAGCATCGATTTTGAAGAAACTCTGCCAAAGAAGTGAGAGGTGATAGGTTTTGATGACACATCCTTTCCAGTTCTGACTACTGTGAAAAGAATCCCCCAGCCACGCGTTGCATCATATACCCTGGTGAGTCCATGCGTGGCCTTCACTGGCCTGCCTATAGGGATCAGATTTCCTCAACCGAACATTACCGTAAAAAATAAAAAACAAACTGGGGTTATAGTTGTTTTTGATTGCGGGCGCGCTCTAACGACCTTGAATGAAACTGCATATCACTCTCATTTATAGTGGCCCTTTACATTGCTGGAAAAGAGAGCAACCAAAGAGTGTGTACATGCGTTACAGCCTATTCTATTTGCAAGCGCTTATCTCAAATGTTATTTCGTCATATAATTGTGCAAAAAGTCATGTTCCGCCCTCCACTGGGCTACTCTCTCCACTCTATTGTCCAAAAATAGCTACCAACTATGAAAGATGACCCCTGCCCTATATTAACACGCCATAGGACAACACATCCCAGAGACTTTAAATCGGTTCATTTAACAACTGCTTTCAATTGAAGTTTTGACAGTGCCACACGAGGATTCACCATGCCTATCGACTACAGTGGCACATGGGACATTACTAGTAATGAACACTTTGAAGGTTACATGGTTGCTCTTGGTAAGTTCTCTCTTTTACTTGTTTATTGAAGCACACATTTTCTTATGTTTTTAGGCAAGTGACTTTGATTGCATTAATATGGCCTATTTCTTGATTATTCATTAGCTGTTGGTAATTCATTCATGCGTAATGACATTAGGCAGTGTGCCGTTTCATTACACAGAAATTCATTTTCTTTGATTCATTTATTAGATACATTTTCAAATCCATAACATTTCATAATTTTCATTTCCCTTTTCTGTCAATAATTCAAAACACACATTTTAATTTTGTAGATAATAAAATGTATGTGATTCGTATTGTCTGGATCTCTATGATTCCTTTTTTTATGTATGGGGGCACATGGAGGGAACCTGTGTCAGAATTACTTCAGATGTCAATTCCTTCTATCTTCATCAGTAGCTATGAATTCTTAGCCTGGCAGTCTTTTTAGCTAACATTCCACTCCTTGACACTCATTTGACAAATAACAGACGTGCCAAGGAGTGGAACGTAATAGCTGAAAAGAGATGGCCTGACAGAAGTGCCAAGGAGTGGAACGTAATAGCTGAAAAGAGATGGCAACCGGGCTAATGAATGATAACTTCATACAATATGAATGTCAACTTCTTTCGAAAGACATTCTGAAGAATTCAAATTTGTAAAAAAAAAAAAAATTAAAAACTTGTCTTTGTAGTTAGGATTTATACCACAGCTCACCACAGTAGCTTATTGAGAATAGATTGGAATGTTCAGTCTCTTTGGATGTATTTGTAACAGATGCATAATTTATTTCCCTACAGGCATTGATTTTGCAACACGCAAGATTGCAAGCATGTTGAAGCCTCAGAAAGTGATTGAACAAGACAGTGATTCTTTCACCATCAAGACACTCACGACCTTCAAAAACTACACAGTCTCATTCAAGATTGGGGAAGAGTTCGAGGAGGTGACCAAAGCCATGGATAACAGAAAAGTCCAGGTAAACACGTGTAATCCGAAGGGGGATGGTATTTTATCATTGATGTCATGATTATCATGATGATTACAACCCTTTTTTTTATGTTGCTCCTAATTGCTTATTGAACTGTGGGATTCATTAGAGCAACATGTAACAGAGCTATCCATATGTCTATTTCAAGCCAGCTGAAGCTACTTCCCAGGTGTTTGAAAGTTATGGCCTACACTGCACATTTTGATAAAACGCTCTGTTTTATAACAGACGGTGGTCAACTGGGACCAAGATAAACTAGTGTGCGTTCAGAAGGGAGAGAAGAAGAACAGAGGGTGGACGCACTGGATAGAAGGAAATGAGCTCTATCTGGTATTTTGCATGTGCTCATATCTACGTTTTAACTACATTGGTGACATTGACAAAGAATTCGTAGGCATAACTATTTTGCATTGTTTCTCTCTCTTATAGGAACTCACCTGTGAGGATAAAGTCTGCAAGCAAATTTATAAAAAGAGTGCTTGACCATGCTTTCACTATAATATTTCTGCAACCTTATATTTTTTAAATATGCTTCAATCATAAATGTATCACTAATGTGATATGCTCATGGTACACGTGCTTTGAGTAGCCAAAGAATCTGAAGAAAACATATTAACATCATTAATAGAAATAGCAATTGTAATCATATGCTTGATGTGCATTGAGGATTTGTATTGTATTGTTATTTTTGAGTGACTTGATAGTTCATGATTATCTACAATAAATGTGAATTACCCACTACCATGAATAAAGCACTGGTCCATAATTCAAATGTATTGTATCGTGTTGTAATACTCCAACCCAACAGGTGGTGCTGTAGGCCCATTGGTTTGATTGAATGACACCATTCAACTTTTCAAGTTTACTGCAATTAGATTCCCCATAAAGATGGTTCCATGTTAACAAGCCCATTACTTTAGAAACAATTGTACATGTTCTGTAGTTTTCTGTTTCAAATATCATCTGGTGAAGAAGAGTAAACCGGTGTGGTAGCTGCTATGTATGCTATCCACTAACGTTTCTAGCTAGCTAGCTGGCTAACATGACAGTGTCAGCAGAACATGTCAACAACAATGGACAAGGAGGAAAGAACTTCAAGGGATCAAGTTGAGTGCATTGGGCATTGGGAGACATCTGTATAACTGGATCATGGACTTCCTGTTCGATCGCATCATACGGGTGAGGGTGGGGTCAGAATTGTCAATGGGGTTTGAAGTGAACAATGGCACTCCTCAGGGGTGTGTGGTTAGTCCGGTGTTGTTCACCCTGATGATAGATGACATGTTTAATGGACAGGGAGAGGGTCTGGCCTTGTATGCCGATGATGGAAAGAGAGGTGGGAATGTGAAATATTTGATGAGGAAGATGCGAGAAGCTGTGGGAGATTGACCTTTAACACAGGGGTTTAGGATGCCTGTGACCAAGTCCTGCTTTATGGTGTATTCTGGAAGGGAGGTTGAAGATGTTAGGCTGCAAATACACTGCTCAAAAAAATAAAGGGAACACTAAAATAACACATCCTAGATCTGGATGAATGAAATATTCTTATTAAATACTTTTTTCTTTACATAGTTGAATGTGCTGACAACAAAATCACACTAAAATTATCAATAGAAATCAAGTTTATCAACCCATGGAGGTCTGGATTTGGAGACACACTCAAAATTCAAGTGGAAAACCACCTCCACGTGCCTGTATGACCTCCCTACAACGCCTGGGCATGCTCCTGATGAGGTGGCGGATGGTCTCCTGAGGGATCTCCTCCCAGACCTGGACTAAATCATCCTCCAACTTCTGGACAGTCTGTGGTGCAACGTGGCGTTGGTGGATGGAGCGAGACATGATGTCCCAGATGTGCTCAATTGGATTCAGGTCTGGGGAACAGGCGGGCCAGTCCATAGCATCAATGCTTTTCTCTTGCAGGATCTGCTGACACACTCCAGCCACATGAGGTCTAGCATTTTCTTGCATTAGGAGGAACCAAGGGTCAACCTCACCAGCATATGGTCTCACAAGGGGTCTGAGGATCTCATCTCGTTACCTAATGGCAGTCAAACCAGTCATGCTGGATGATGTTGCAGGCAGCAGAACGTTCTCCACTGCGTCTCCAGACTCTGTCACGTCTGTCACGTGCTCAGTGTGAACCTGCTTTCATCTGTGAAGAGCACAGGGCGCCAGTGGCGAATTTGCCAATCTTGGTGTTCTCTGGCAAATGCCAAACGTCCTGCATGGTGTTGGGCTGTAAGCACAACCCCCACCTGTGGACGTCGGGCCCTCATACCACCCTCATGGAGTCTGTTTCTGACCGTTTGAGCAGACATATGTACATTTGTGGCCTGCTGGAGGTCATTTTGCAGGGCTCTGGCAGTGCTCCTCCTTGCACAAAGATGGAGGTAGTGGTCCTGCTGCTGGGTTGTTGCCCTCCTACGGCCTCCTCCACGTCTCCTGATGTACTGGCCTGTCTCCTGGTAGCGCCTCCATGCTCTGGACACTACACTGACAGACACAGCAAACCTTCTTGCCACAGCTAGCATTGATGTGCCATCCTGGATGAGCTGCACTACCTGAGCCACTTGTGTGGGTTGTAGACTCCGTCTCATGCTACCACTAGGGTGAAAGCACCGCCAGCATTCAAAAGTGACCAAAACATCAGCCAGGAAGCATAGGAACTGAGAAGTGGTCTGTGGTCACAAACTGCAGAACCACTCCTTTATTGGGGGTTTCTTGCTAATTGCCTAAAATTTCCACCTGTTGTCTATTCCATTTGCACAACAGCATGTGAAATTTATTGTCAATCAGTGTTGCTTCCTAAGTGGACAGTTTGATTTCACAGAAGTGTGACTTGGAGTTACATTGCGTTGTTTAAGTGTTCCCTTTATTTTTTTGAGCAGTGTATATATACGGTCAGGATATAGGTAGTGTGTCTGAGTTTAAGTAATTAGGTATGTGGTTTGATGAGAGACTTAAGTGTAAGAGGCGTGTTAAGCATATTGAAATGAAGGGTCGAAAGTTGCTGAACCTCATGAGGGCAGTGGTAGGATATGATTGGGGGTGGATAGAAAAACACTCTTGTATATGTACCAGGCATTGATCAGGTCATCTTTGGATTATGGGAGCTTTGTATATGGATCGGCATCCAGAACTGTACTCCAGCGCCTGGATGGGATACAGTCAAGGGCCCTGAGATTGTGTGTGGGTGCATTCAGGACGACACCTGTTGTGGCATTGCAGGTGGATGGGGAACTCAGTGGGGAACTGCCACTGAGGATAAGGCAGGACAAACTTGCATTAGCGTACTGGGCGAGGTTAAAAGGGAGTTCAAAAGGACACCCTGCAGTCATGGCAACTGGGGAATGCTGGGAGTGAGGAGTTGGTAAGCAGAGGGCGTATGGGTGTACAATTGGACAGAAGGTGGTAGAATATGGACTGGGTGAGAGAGAAACAGGGCAGGCAATTGCTTTGGAGAATGTTCCTCCATGGCTGTTTCCAAAACCAAGTGTAGATGTGGACATGATTGAGGGCAAGAGAGAATGGGGTGAGGACGTGAGACTATGTGGAGAGATATATAGATATATAGGTAATCGAGACTGTGTGGAGAGATATATAGATATATAGGTAATCGTCCCCCCCAAGCCGTTTTTTAAGGATATATACAGATGGCTCAAAGCATCCAGTCAGTGGATGAGTGGGAGCAGGGGTATATATCCCAGATTTCAATGTTAGAGTATGTAAACAGTTAACTGATCATGTTTAGGGCCATTATTTTAGGTTGAAGATGGGAGGAGGAGGTTAAACCACTGAGTGTTGATCTGTTAATATATCCCATTTTAGCAGACGCTTTTGTCCAAAGCGACTTACAAGTCGGCTGGGGCCACTACTTTTACATATGGGTGGCCCTACCGGGAATCGAACCCACGACGCTTGGCGTTGCAAGCGCCATGCTCTACCGACTGAGCCACACAGGACACTGATTGGGCTGCAGTGTTGAGAAGTGTGAAGACGGGCAGGTCGGATAGGGGAGACATGTTTGTGGAGTTGATGGGAGTGGTGGTAAGCTTCCCTCCCATGTGGGTGTGGAGGGTAATGAGAAGGCAGATGTGGTGGCTAACAGTGCTGTGAGGAGAGAGGGGGTAGATATTCAGGTCCCGCTGAGCCGCAGGGAAGTCAAGTCCTTGATCCGGGCAAAAGGGCTCGATCTTTGGCAAGGAAAGTAGGATGCTAGTAGTAAGGGGAGGCAATTTTAATCACATGCACAGTAAAGGAAGAGGTGGGGAGTATGGGATGTAGGGGTGAGGAAGTTGTGTGGAGTAGACTACAGTTTGGGTTCACAGGTTTGAATGCCATGTTGTGGATTATAGGGAGGCATGAAACAGGTCTGTGTGATGAGTGTTTAGTGGAGGAAACGGTGGAGCATGTGTTGATATTTTGTGAACTGTATGACGTGGATAGGGAGTGATTGTGTGGAAGGGTTAGAGGCTGGACGGGGTTGGGGTTGGGGTGGTGTAGTGGGGGGAGGAAAGGGGAGGGAAGTGGTGTCTAGGGCTTTATTTCACTTTCTTAGAGGAACAGGACTAATGAAGACAATTTAATGTAGGTATGCCTTGACTGTGTATGCACCTTAAAAGTTGGATGCGATCCACCAAACCAATCCCAAAGAAGAGGAAGAAGAAGAATAACTCCTGGCGCAACATTTGTCATTAGCTACTTGCATTGATAAACACTGATATATATACAGTGCCTTGCGAAAGTATTCGGCCCCCTTGAACTTTGCGACCTTTTGCCACATTTCAGGCTTCAAACATAAAGATATAAAACTGTATTTTTTTGTGAAGAATCAACAAGTGGGACACAATTATGAAGTGGAACGACATTTATTGAATATTTCAAACTTTTTTAACAAATCAAAAACTGAAAAATTGGGCGTGCAAAATTATTCAGCCCCTTTACTTTCAGTGCAGCAAACTCTCTCCAGAAGTTCAGTGAGGATCTCTGAATGATCCAATGTTGACCTAAATGACTAATGATGATAAATACAATCCACCTGTGTGTAATCAAGTCTCCGTATAAATGCACCTGCACTGTGATAGTCTCAGAGGTCCGTTAAAAGCGCAGAGAGCATCATGAAGAACAAGGAACACACCAGGCAGGCCCGAGATACTGTTGTGAAGAAGTTTAAAGCCGGATTTGAATACAAAAATATTTCCCAAGCTTTAAACATCCCAAGGAGCACTGTGCAAGCGATAATATTGAAATGGAAGGAGTATCAGACCACTGCAAATCTACCAAGACCTGGCCGTCCCTCTAAACTTTCAGCTCATACAATGAGAAGACTGATCAGAGATGCAGCCAAGAGGCCCATGATCACTCTGGATGAACTGCAGAGATCTACAGCTGAGGTGGGAGACTCTGTCCATAGGACAACAATCAGTCGTATATTGCACAAATCTGGCCTTTATGGAAGAGTGGCAAGAAGAAAGCCATTTCTTAAAGATATCCATAAAAAGTGTTGTTTAAAGTTTGCCACAAGCTACCTGGGAGACACACCAAACATGTGGAAGAAGGTGCTCTGGTCAGATGAAACCAAAATTGAACTTTTTGGCAACAATGCAAACGTTATGTTTGGTGTAAAAGCAACACAGCTCATCACCCTGAACACACCATACCCACTGTCAAACATGGTGGTGGCAGCATCATGGTTTGGGCCTGCTTTTCTTCAGCAGGGACAGGGAATATGGTTAAAATCGATGGGAAGATGGATGGAGCCAAATACAGGACCATTCTGGAAGAAAACCTGATGGAGTCTGCAAAAGACCTGAGACTGTGACGGAGATTTGTCTTCCAACAAGACAATGATCCAAAACATAAAGCAAAATCTACAATGGAATGGTTCGAAAATAAACATATCCAGGTGTTAGAATGGCCAAGTCAAAGTCCAGACCTGAATCCAATCGAGAATCTGTGGAAAGAACTGAAAACTGCTGTTCACAAATGCTCTCCATCCAAACTTACTGAGCTCGAGCTGTTTTGCAAGGAGGAATGGTAAATAATTTCAGTATCTCGATGTGCAGAACTGATAGAGACATACCCCAAGCGACTTACAGCTGTAATCGCAGCAAAAGGTGGCGCTACAAAGTATTAACTTAAGGGGGCTGAATAATTTTGCACGCCCAATTTTTCCGTTTTTGATTTGTTAAAAAAGTTTGAAATATCCAATAAATGTCGTTCCACTTCATTATTTTTTTCCCACTTGTTGTTGATTCTTCACAAAAAAATACAGTTTTATATCTTTATGTTTGAAGCCTGAAATGTGGCAAAAGGTCGCAAAGTTCAAGGGGGCCGAATACTTTCGCAAAGCACTGTATGTACACTACCGTTCAAAAGTTTGGGGTCACTTAGAAATGTCCTTGTTTTAGAAAGAAAAGCTCATTTTTTGTCCATTAAAGTAACATCAAATTGATCAAAAATACAGTGAGGACATTGTTAATGTTGTAAATGACTATTGTAAATGGAAACGGCAGATTTTTAATGTAATATCTCCATAGGGGTACAGAGGCCCATTATGAGCAACCATCACTCCTGTGTTCCAATGGAAGGTTTTGTTAACGAATCCAAGATTATCATTTTAAAAGGCTAATTGATCATTTGAAAACCGTTTTGCAATTATGTTAGCACAGCTGGAAACTGTTGTGCTGCTTAAAGAAGCAATACAACTGGCCTTCTTAGACTAGTTAAGTATCTGGAGCATCAGCATTTGTGGGTTCGATTGCAGGCTCAAAATGGTCAGAAACAAATAACTTTCTTCTGAAACCCATCAGTCTATTTTTGTTCTGAGAAATTAAGGCTATTCCATGTGAGAAATTGCCAAGAAACTGAAGATCTTGTACAACGCTGTGTACAACCTTCATAGAACAACTCAAACTGGCTCTAACCAGAATAGAAAGAGGAGTGGGAGGCCCCGGTGCACAACTGAGCAAGAGGACAAATACATTAGAGTGTCTAGTTTGAGAAACAGATGCCTCACAAGTCCTCAACTGGCAGCTACACTAAATAGTACCCGCAAA
Source organism: Oncorhynchus masou masou (assembly GCF_036934945.1). Classification (NCBI taxonomy): domain Eukaryota; kingdom Metazoa; phylum Chordata; class Actinopteri; order Salmoniformes; family Salmonidae; genus Oncorhynchus; species Oncorhynchus masou. The sequence continues at coordinate 50,819,429 of NC_088217.1, read as the reverse complement.
ACACCAGTCTCAACGTCAACAGTGAAGAGGCGACTCCGGGATGCTGGTCTTCTAGGCAGAGTTCCTCTGTCCAGTGTCTGTGTTCTTTTGCCCATCTTAATCTTTTATTTTTATTGGCCAGTCTGAGATATGGCTTTTTCTTTGCAACTCTGCCTAGAAGGCCAGCATCCCGGAGTCACCTCTTCACTGTTGACCTCTTCACTGTTGACGTAGAGACTTGTGTTTTGTATTTCTGATCAATTTAATGTTTTTTAATGGACAAAAAATGCTTTCATAAACAAGGACATTTCTATGTGACCCCAAACTTTTGAACGGTAATATATATATATATATATATATATATATAATATATATACACATATCAGCCTGAATTTAAAATGGATTAAATTGAGACTTTGTGTCACTGGCCTACACACAATACCCCATAATGTCAAAGTGGAATTATGTTTTTAGACATGAAAAAATGAAATGTCTGGAGTCAATAAATATTCAAACCCTTTATTATGGCAAATAAAGTTCATGGGTAAACATTTGCCAAACAAGTCACATAATAAGTTGCATGGACTCACACTGTGTGCAACAATTGTGTTTAACGTGATTTTTGAATGACTACCTCATCTCTGTGCCCCACACATACAATTATTTTTAAGGTCCCTCGGTCAAGCAGTGAATTTCAAACACAGGTTCAACCACAAAGACCAGGGACATTTTCCAATGCCTTGCAAAGAAGGGCACCTATTGGTAGATGGGTAAAAATAAACAAAGCAGACATTGAATATCCCTTTGAACATGGTGAAGTTATTAATTACACTTTGGATGATGTATCAATACTACAAAGATACAGGCGTCCTTCCTAACTTAGTTGCTGGAGAGGAAGGAAACCGCTCAGGGAGTTCACCATGATGCAAATGGTGACTTTAAAACCGTTACAGAGTTTAATAGCTGTGATAGGAGAAAACTGAGGACAGATCAACACTGTATTTACTCCACAATACTAACCCCAAATGACAGAGTGAAATGAAGGAAGCCTGTACAGAATACAAATATTCCAAAACAAGCATCCTGTGTAACACATTTGCAGCCGATAGTATTTATCAGTGACAACACGTTTGTGTCTGTCTCCGGTGTTCAGAGATGCAGATAGCAATTTAGCACAGGTAGTCCACTCTGTCTTCCTTCTGTTTTCCCTAAACACGCGCTGTAACATGGAAATATGTCAGTGTGGGACCCCCTAACCCTAAAAAGGTGTGTATTAACAGTTTTGTGTAATGTATTGGAACTGAAAGTCATGATCAAGGGCTAACCCCACCCTACCATGAGACATCCACCCATGTCTTGATCACTGGAAAATATCAACTATATCATTTACAAATAGTGTTGTCAAAACAATTTAATCATTTCTTGAAAATGTTAAATAAAACACTAATATACCTTGATTACATAAATATTCAACCCCCTGAGTCAATAAATGTCGGAATCGCCTTTGGCAGCGATTACAGCTATGAGTCTTTCTGGGTAGGTCTCTAAGAACTTTGCACACCTGGATTGTACAACATTTACACATTGTTATTTTGTAATTCTTCAAGGTCTGTCAAGTTGGTTGTTGATCATTGCTAGACAGACATTATCAAGTCTTGCCATAGATCTTCAAGCCAACTTAAGTCAGAAATGTAACTAGGCTGTAACTGTAACTCAGGAACATTCAATGTCATATTGGTAAGCAACTCCAGTGTATATTTGGCCTTGTATTTTAGGTTATTGTCCTGCTGAAACATGAACCTGTCTCCCAGTGTCTGTTTGAAAGCAGACTGAACCAGGTTTTCCTCTAGGATTTTGCCTGTGCTTAGCTCTATTCCATTTATTTTTAATTCTAAAAAAAATCCCTAGTCCTTGCCGATGACAAGCATACCCATAACATATATGATGCGGCCACTACCATGCTTGAAAATATGAAGAGTGGTACTCAGTGATGTGTTGTATTTGCCCCAAACGTAACGCTTTGTATTCAGGACTTAAAAGTTCATTTCTTTGCCACATTTTGTGCAGTTTTTCTTTAGTGCCCTATTGCAAAAAGGATGGTTGTTTTGGAATATTTATATTCTGTACAGTCTTGTCACTCTGTGATTTAGGATAGTATTGTGGCGTAACTATAACGTTGTTGATCCATCCTCAGTTTTCTCCCATCACAGCCATTAAACACTGTAACTGTTTTAAAGTCACCATTGGCCTCATGGTGAAATTCCTGAGCGGTTTCCTTCCTCTCCGGCAACTGAGTTAGGAAGGATGCCTGTATATTTGTAGTTACTGGGTATATTGATACCCCATCCAAAGTGTAATTAATAACTTTATCATGCTCAAAGGGATATTCTGCTTCTTCTTTTTTTTACCCATCTACCACTAGGTGCCCTTCTTTGCATGGCATTGGACAACCTCCCTGGTCTTTGTGGTTGAATCTGTGTTTGAAATTCACTGCTCGACTGAGGGACCTTACTTCATTTAAAAAAAATTGAATTAATTTGTAAAAATGTAGAAAAACCTATTTCCACTTTGACTTATGTGGTATTGTGTGACAAACAATTTAAATTGAATCCATTCTGCATGCAGGCTGCAACACAATAAAATGTGGAAAAAGTCAAAGGGTGTGAATACTTTCTGAAGGCACTGCTCATATAAAGTGGTTAAAAGAATATGCAAACATTAAAGTGACCAGTGTTCAATGACTATGTACATAGGGCAAAGCAGTCTCTAAGGTGCAGGGTAGAGTACCGGGTGGTAGCGGGCTAGTAACAGTGACTAAGGTTTAGGGCAGGGTACTGGGCGGAGGCCGGCTTCTGGTGACTATTTAACAGTCTGATGACCTGGAGATAGAAGCTGTTTGTCAGTTTCTCTGTCCCAGCTTTGACGCACCTGTACTATCTTCTACATGCTAGTGGGGTGACCAGGCTGTGGCTCTGGTGGCTGAGGTCCTTGATGATCTTCTTGACCTTCCTGTGACACTGGGCACTGTAGATGTCCTGGAGGGCAGGCAGTGTGGCCCCTATGACTGTTGGGCTGACCGCACCACCTCTGGAGAGCACTGCGGTTGTGAACGGTGCAATTTCCGTACCAGGCGGTGTTGCGCCTTCTTCACCACACTGTCTCTGATATCAGTGATGTGCACGCCGAGAAACCTGAAGCTTTTGACACTCCCCTGCAGCCTGTCGATATGGACAGTGGCATGCCCTCTCTGCAGTTATTTTCCTGGCACACCTCAACCAGGGCTCTAACCTCCTCGCTGTCGGCTGCCTTGACATTGTTGGTAATCAGACTTACCACTGTTGTGTCATCAGAAAAATAGATGATTGAGTTGGAGACGTACATGGCCATGCAATCATAGGTGAACAGGGAGTACAGGAGGGGGGTGAGCACATACCCACGTGGAGCTCCCGTGTTGAGGATCAGCATGGCAAAGGTGTTGTTGCCTACCTTCACCACTTAGGGTAGGCCAGTCAGGAAAACCAGGACCCAGTTACACAGGGAAGGGTTCCAGACCCAGGGCCCTGAGCATTGTGATGTGCTTGGGGGGCACTATGGTGTTGAAGGCTGAGCTGTAGTTGATGAACAGCATTCTTACATAGGTACAGTATTTATCTTCTCCAGGTGGGATAGGGCAGTGTGCAGTGCAGTGGCAATTGCGTTGTCCGTGGATCTGCTGGGACGGTACGTGAATTGTATTGGGTCTAGGGGTACTGTATACAGTTAATAACAGTAAGTACAGTTATTAACAGTAACATTGTCTTAGAGCATAACATTAATGCTTTCGAGCTAAGTACTTGGCAAATGACTGTCCCAGTTTAAGCAGCATGTCTCCCACATTGGAAGTTATCCGTAATCGGTTAACGGTTCTGATTAGGTCTTTGTTTGCGTCGCTGAGCAGTGCCCAGTAAATAATGAAATCCAGTTATTAGATACTACCCCCCCAAATGAAAGCCAAACATGGATGTCACTGTCTGCGCACACATGCGCCATTCTACTTGTTCTTTGGCTTCTGCAAGGCTGATCAGCTCAGAAAAACAGGTGTTAACACAGACAGGTGTGTTGTGTGCGCAAAGTAAGAACACAACTTGGAATGCATGTTTGGTTTTGATTTGGAGGGGGTTGGGGGGTAGCATCTAACAACTGGATTTGTGTATTTATTGGGCTCTGTGACGCAAACAGTGACCTAATCAGAACCGTCTATTACAGATGAACACTCAGGTGTGGGAAAAATGACGTCAAACAAGCATAGGCACAAGTCAGCAAGGCTTACTCAAAATGCTTTGTCCTAACAAGTGCTTATATTCTTCTTCTTTGGTATGATGGCGTTCCACAAACAAATGTTATAGGTGCATGCCGCCATCTACTGCATTGGCTGTGTATCAGCCTACTATTCTGTTGTATGAAAGGATTTCTTTCACAACGTGAAAAGAATTCAAACAGTCACTGGCTTCAATGGCTCCCTTTCTTAATGTATTTTCCTGAATGACCACAGATGAAGTCAGCAGCGTTGGGGAAGCTACTCGGAAAATAAAGTTTACCAAGCCACTTCATTTACGTCACACTAAAACTACCCTTAAAGGGAACATCCACTCAAAAACTATATTTTTCCATCAGTCCACTGTTAAAACAGACCCAACATGGTTTGCATGTCAGCAGTCAAATTGTCAAGATATTGGACTTTCAAGAATCAAAGTGTCACCGGTCACAAAAGAACTTTGTGAAAATGTATCATATCTAAATCTGAAATGTCATAGGTCTACTACAAAGAACAGAACTCTAGAGTCAATGTTGACTGTGGAATTGAGTCTATAAAACACACAAAAAAATGTTTTAAGTGAGAATTAGGCAGATCTGAAAGTAAATTCTTGCCTAGTTCGCCCATATTTTATTTCTCAAAAAAGTAGTGTGTAGTTCCAGTAGTTAGCTACACCCCTACATGGCAGAACTACTGAAACACTACCAAGATTTGAATTTAGTTAAACTACCGCCACGCTACTTCAAAATGTAGGGTAATTACTATTTGAATTACATGTAGTTCATTACTCCAACACAGATGGTCAGATGAACATACATCGACTATCATGTCCTCTCAGAAGTTAGTATCATTAATGAAAACGAAGTGAAGGAACATGTAGAGAAAATGAAGAGAAGCGCCGCTGGGATACAATAGAACTTAGTAGGTAGAAGGTGATCTTTGGTAAAGTGGTTAAATGGTCTCCAAAAAAAAAAGAGGCATTTGTATAATTAGTTTTACACCTATTTTGGTGCAGCTCAATGGTCAAAAGTATGTTCTTCCCCTCGTTTCCTTCCCTTCGACTGTACTGCGGGGGGAAAAAACTTGTCAGGCGAGGATAACTTTCGGTCCTAGAGGTCATCATGGCTTTCCCCCGCCCCGCGTTTTCAGAGCAATGCAGATGAGAGAGCGACAGGGAGAGGAATCCACTATACACGGAGACACGCACACACAAAGTCTGCTTGTATGTTTCAGGATGATTGACAGTATTCTCTATCTTTTAAGATATTTTTGCAAAGGCCTTTGCAAGGTCTTCATACAGTTTGCAGTAATGTTTTAAAATCTGGTGCTTATTCAGACGGACAATCCTCCAGCTACAGATGAAGGACTTGATTTCCAGGCTCTCGTTTATGCCAGTGTAGTTATATTCTGGCTGTTCAGTAAGTAGGAAACTATTTGGCATCAACTGCTCTGCAGGGTCAGTTGTAAACAGAATAAGCAGTTCATTCAACAGCATTACACATCTAGAAGCAAACCGAACGCAATACCACAAGGTTTCATAAATCAGATGAGTGCAACGATACTGTCGTCGTCTGACAACGTATTCCCCTTTCTTGTAACTTCACACAAAAGGAAGAGGGAAGAGTTTGTCAACACGAACCAGGAGCAGACGAATACGAAGAGTGCAGGGAAGAACAAGGCTATTGCGTAGGAAGGAACAACATGCTAGAGCTAAGAGGCTACCCTAGTACTAAGTGAATAGGTTCAATTATGCAGACACTAGGTAACAGCTGTTCTTGTACTAATATTGCACATTAAAGGGCATCAACTGGCTCAACCAACTTGTAGAAAATATTTATTAATTATCATCCAACAAGTGGTACAGTGAGAATATATTCATTGGCTGAAATGTTAGAGCACGGTTCCAACTTCATCTCCCCAACAGGTTATACTAAAAAAATCTGTTCAATAAAAATGATTATTAAAAGGACAACTGGTGTTTCCATTTAGCTTCATTTCAACACATGCCATAACATCCTTTATGGACAGGACACTATTTCCCAGTGTGCAAATCTGAAATAACATAACCTGTTCATTATTTGTCTTATGTCCCAAAGAATACATTAGACATAAATTACTCCTCTGCCCAAATAATGCATTCACGTTAATTTAAAATGAAGCCCATTTAAAAAAATAACCTTGGTTATGTCTGACAATAGATCATAAATGTATCCAAACTTACTACCCAATTCTGACTCCTTTTAAGTTGGCATAAATTTAAGAGGCCCCATTTCAAGCCTGTGAGGACTTCTGTCTTCATCCTTCAGGACACTGACTCCGGTCTGGGTTCAGATGCAAACCTCGGTCAGCAGTGTCCAAGGTCCCTAGATATGTGAATTTAAGTTAGATTTGACAATTCAAATGACACAAAAGTAACTAGTATTCAAATAAATATAACTATTCAAACATTTTATTAGAGACCTCCATTTGACATATCTAAAACACACCGGAGAATCACACACTGGGAAACATTTGACAACCACACCACGTTCTCACACCATCACTCACGTCCCCAGTGTCCTCAGCAGGTGTCATCCACATCAAAGTTCACACATAGAGAGCATCAATAACAAGGAAAGAAACCACACACACACCACTCAGGTCATGTAGGTTATATAATACAAGACAAATATTCAGCACAACATTCCACACTACATTTGGGTACCACTTCTGCACTTGATCAATATACTACAGGAGGGTGTGACAAATTGCAAAGAGAGATCTTGAAGTACTAGTAAATGAAAGTCCATTTGGGGGGGGGGGGGGGCCTTGTAGCATCTGCAGAGTCCATTCACACTCACAACAGCAGTCAAATTGGGCTCTTTCATCGCACAACCAGTCCGTTTCACGCTTTCTTTTTCTCTCTCTGTTCGCTCACTCATCGATTCACTCTTCGCCACAAGCCATCCTCAATCGCACTCACGAGTTCTTAATGTCAGTTGCGCAGTTCTTTCCATTAAAAAGTGGATAAAAATTAAACACCCACCGTCTCTTAGAACATGCGGAGTGAAGCCGTTCTTTGATGGCAAAGCATTTATAGATGGAAGAGAGTGATATTGACATCACCCAAAGAATGCTGCCAAAGAGGAGCTTCTTCCCGGGAAAATGGAAGAGGTGAACTGCAGAAGAGATTGTAGTGAAGGCTTTTCCATTTAACTAGACTGAAAATAAAGTTGCACTTAAAACATTTAAGTTTCAACCAGATTCTTTCCAATGCAAGATTGTTGTCAAATATACAGATGGATAGTGAACCAGTGATTTCTCATGCTTTCAGAAACATCACAACTCACAATACATGCATCAAAGAATCCAGTTGAAAATAAGTCAGGATATAACAAACTTAAGAACAAATAAATTTGACTTCAAAAGTAGCACGACTCTGGTAAACAATAATTCATTTCAAACACTTTCTAAATTAAAATCTTGATCTCCAAATGTACAAAACAGCCTTCACAAAAGCGTTTAAGTATCAGATACACAACACCAGAAATAAATTAGGAAAAAGACCTCACAATACTTACCATCAAACCATTTCACATACCCCACCCGGAAGACTTGGACTCCATACTGGAGCCAAATCCTGAGCTAAACCCACTACCACTGGCTGTTGCGTTAGAACCGGTACCCCAACCTAGACTGGCTGAGTTGGTGCCGTAGTTACTGTTGCCTGTGCTGTAGGCCTGGCTCTGATCCCTGGTGGGGTTAGTCTGCCCAGTGGAGGTGGTGCCTGAGGTGGCAGTTTGCCCTTGCTGACTAGCCAACATACCCATCATTCCCCAACTGCTCTGTAGGGCAGCCTGAGCAGCAGCCATCATGGCAGGGTTCAGACTAAAGTTGCCAAAATTAGCCATATTACTACTGGCGCTGGTCCCTAACCCTGTGCGGTTACTACCAAAGCCCTGAGCCCCAAACCCGTTCCCAAACCGCCCTGCTCGCTCCGTCATCTGCCTACTGCCGTGTTTTGGCTCAGCATTTGAGATGTGCACGCTGACCCCCTTAATAATCAGGTCCTCTCCACATAGGGAACTGGCAACCTGGAGAGAAGACATACGGGTCAGTCTGACATTAAAGGGGCAATTCAGCAGAAGGCAAATAGAACAAGGTCTTTGAATTTGCGGTGGCACCTACCTGGTCATCGGCAAAGCTGACAAAGGCAAAGGCACGGAAGGGCTTGGGGATGAAGACGTCAGTGACCTCACCATACTGCATGAAGAACTGTCGCAGTTCATCAGCGGACAAGTCTTCAGTGCAACGGCCTACAAAGACTTTTCTGCTTCTCATGGGCTCATCTGGACCTTGCTGTTTTACAAAATAAAATGTAAAGGTTCACACATTAATAATATAGCAAACATTAGGAACACCTTCCTATTATTGAGTTGCACCCCTCCCCCCAAAACAGCCTCAATTCGTCAGGGTATGGAATCTCCAAGGTGTTGAAAGCATTCCACAGGGATGCTGGCCCATGGTGCCTCCAATGCTTCCCACAGTTGTGTCAAGATGGCTGGATGTCCTTTGGGTGGTGGACCATTCTTGACACACATGGGAAAGTGTTGAAAGTGAGAAATACCCAGCGGTGTTGCAGTTCTTGACACAAACCGGTACGCCTGGCATCATACCCCTGTTCAAAGGCACATATCTTTTGCCTTTCTCATTCACCCTCTGAATGACACACACTAAATCCATGTCTCAATTGTTTCAAGGCTTAAAAATGATTCTTTAACCTGTCTCCTCCCCTTCAACTACACTGATTTGAAGTGGATTGAATAAGTGACATCAAAAAGGGATCATAGCTTTCACCCGAATTCACATCTGAAACAAGTGCTCTTGCCGTTAATAATCCACGTTACACACCATACAGAAACAAAAACGCCTACCTTGGAGTTGGGGAGTTTGCAGTCACACCATCTTCCATCAATCATGTGGCGTTGTGAGATCACTTTGTCTTGAGTCTCATACTCAGTAAACCTCACAAAGCCAAACCCCTTTGAGTTTCCAGTCTTCACATCTCGTTTCACCTGTGAAGAGGAGCATGTAGTGAAGGCACCACAGATATACCAAGGAATTGCACACTAAAAAGGAACTGACAAGATTTAGCACCATCAAAATCTTTTTTTATTTTTTATTATCACATACACCCTCGGAAAGAGTGGCACATTTATCATTTTGCAACAAGCAGAGCACATATCTGGTTTGGAAATGACAGAGTCAGGTATTTGTGAAAATTCTAGAGTGAAATGAATGGGAAAACGGCTGTGCGTTTGGGCAATTAATAGACACGGCAGCGAATTTAAAAAATGTGTCAGTGTTGTCCAGGTCCACTCTACGCAGACCAGTGCGCCATAACCAATCACAGCTAGAGTAGGCCTATTATGAAAATAGGCTATCCAAACAGTCCTATGCCATTCATGTTGATGTTGCACTACTGGAGTGTTTACATGCAGCAGAAGAACTTGACTTTGGTTAGAAAGCAGTAGCAAAATTCACAAGAAACCTGAATGGTTTTCTGCAAATATATAATACCAAGGCAGTCTTACTTCTGAGAACTTCACATTAATCAAAAAACCAACAGCTGGCCTCCCGAGTGGCGCAGTGGTCTAAGGCACTGCATCGCAGTGCTAGCTGTGCCACTAGAAATTCTGGGTTTGAGTCCAGGCTGTCGCAGCCGGCCGCGACCGGGAGGCCCATGGGGCAGCTCACAATTGTCCCAGTGTCGTCCGGGTTAGGGAGGGTTTGGCCGGCAGGGATATCCTTGACTCATCGCGCACTAGCAACTCCTGTGGCGGGCCGGGCGCAGTGCACGCTGACACTGTCACCAGGTGTACGGTGTTTCCTCCGACACATTGGAGTGGCTGGCTTCTGCGTTGGATGGGCATTGTGTCAAGAAGCAGTGCGGCTTGGTTGGGTTGTGTTTCAGAGGACGCATGGCTCTCGACCTTCGCCTCTCCCGAGTCCGTACAGGAGTTGCAGCGATGTGAGAAGACTAACTACTACCAATTGGATACCATGAAATTTGGGAGAAAAAAGGGGTGAAAAATAGTAATAAAATCATGTATGATCGCTCCCTCAGTTGCCGCTGCACAACAGAACGATGTTAGCCAGAGCCAGATGAGCCAAAATCTAGCACAGGGAATGGTAGATAAAACCCAACGTTTTCTGTCAAAATTGCATCGTGAATACAAAGAGTAGGCTACCCTGCTCAGCCAGCCCCCCCCAGTCCCATAATAACCCATATTTTAACAGGTGGATGGATTAACAGCTTGCCTGTCTGCTTAGTGGTAATTTAATCCACGTCAAATACATTTTGATTGACAACTAGGAGATATGCTAACAGTTGTTCAAGTTTGAGTAAATGAGTAGCCATCTTAAACTAATGAGTGAGTCACATTTCTTAGCCAACCAAGTGACACTTCAATCCCAATCTCTGTAGCCACCAAAGCTGACACTTCCAGGCAATAACCTCCAGCAGCTATCTAGGTAACAGTACAAGCAAAGATTTTTTATAACTAACCCCAGAGCCCACAGTCTATCATTTCCAATTGAAACAAATGTGTCAGTGGGCAGAACAAGCCAGGAGGGAGGCAGAGCCAAGCATGAGCTAGCAAGATCCTCATGGCGGGTTCTAGCATGTCTGCATATTTCTGTTAGCGAGAACCTTCTCTGTGAAGTGCGCATGTGCAATAACTCAATTCGCCCTTGCACTCCTAAACAATGCAATTTTTTTCCATGGAAAAGGGATATCAACCAGATTCCTTTACCTATGGCTTCCCCATGGTGTGAACAGTCTTTAGACAGTTTCAGGCTTTTATTTTGAAAAATGAGCGAGAAAGATCACATCGCGTCATTGTATGGCTGGGTGGCAGCAGCATTTTGCATGCGCAACAGCTTGGAGCAGACATTTTCTCTCTCTCCTATTGAAGAAGCTACAGTCCCGGTTGAAATATTATCTCTTATATATTGTAAAAACAACCCGAGGATTGATTATAAAAAAAGTTTGACATGTTTCTACAAACTTTACGGATACCATTTGGAATTTCCGGCTGCCTGGTCATGACCGCTCGAGCCTGTTGATTTCTGAACATAACGTGCCAACCATATGGAGGTATTTTGGATATAAAAATAATCTTTATGGAACAAAATGAACATTTGTGTAACTGGGAGTCTCGTGAGTGCAAACATCCGAAGATCAAAGGTAAGCGATTAATTTTATTGCTTTTCTGACTTTCGTGACAAATCTACTTGGCTGCTAGCTGCTTAATGTTTTGTCTACTGAGAAAGATGTCCTTACATAAACGCTTGGCTTGCTTTCGCCGAAAAGTTTTTGAAATCTGACACGCCAGTTGACAACAACAAGCTACGCTGTGTTTTGCTATATTGCACTTGTGATTTCATGACAATTAAATATTTTTAGTAATTTAATTTGGCGCTCTGCAATTCAGCGGATGTTGACAAATGATCCCGCTATCGGGATGGCTGCATCGAGAAGTTAATTCTGCCAACAAAACCTTACTCAACATTCCATTAAATATAGTGAAAACCTTTTTCTTTTTTCAAAACCTCTTAAAAAGTTGGGTTTGAAGCTTAAACAGAATTTGAAATTTTAGACCGATATGATTATGCATTTGTTTTATTTTTACAAAATGGTTAAAACAGTGTCAGTTCTAATTTACAGCTGGGAGAACAAAAATAGTGAAGGCACCTAAAATAAACATCTGCAAAGAACAACGTCTCAAATTTGCAACTGTACCTGCACCATGATGACTTCCCCAAAGGTGCTGAAGTAATCTTTCAGGTCCTGTTCAGTTGTCTTCCATGGCAACCCCAGTACAATCAGATCAGATGTCTTCATGTCACCTCTCTTCATCTTCACAGCAGAGGCGGCATCGATCTCGTCCATTTTCCTTTTATTGTCTGAAATAGTGTGGTAGGGATCGTCATTCATCCCTTGATGTAGCACTTGAGACTGACATTTGCCTAGTTAGATATGCATCATGTGGAATGAGTATAGCTAGGGAACCTTTCAATCTTTCATAATTAATTGAGTATGTAAATATTACATACGTCCACTAGTTGGTGGCTAATTAAAATAAACATGTCATAGTTTAGTCAACATACCTTTGGGATAATTGACGACATAGACCAGATTGCCCCAGCCGTTCTCAGGCGCATGAAGAATCCCTTCCACCAAACGGACCCCTCTCATACACTGTGAAACAGGACTCCTGAATCGTAGGCCGCAAGCCCCAGGAAACTGAGCTGCCACGGTAGAAAGCAACACAGAGCCATCGTCCTCAGAAGGGATCTCCATGGGCTCCTCATTCTCTTCTTCGGCCACACGAATGTACAACTCTGCCATTTGTACTTACAATTACGCCTTTTCTCAGTCAAAAATACTGCACTGGCTATGTAAAATTAGCTCTCTAACCACTTCGATATGCCCGACGACTAGTTGATTAATACAAAAAAAATAAAAAATAGTTCCGAAAATACACCGCGGTTTATAAAAAATAAAAATCAGTTTAGATGTTGGATGTTGCTTAAATGAAATTGTATTTAAACGACTAATTAGATCTCGTGAGATATTCAAGCAAACGAACCTGCCTCGGTCCCACTCCGTGTTCCTTTGTTCGCTTGCTCTGTCATCTACACCGGACGACCTAGCTTTAGCAGTGGAGCTTTTAGTGAGCTAACGGCGTTTCGTGCCGTGTTGTTCCTAAAAGTAGAAATTTCGTCCAAGTAATTTGAAATCGAGCAATCGTATAATTAACGTTAAGTCTTAACTAAGATTTTCTAAAGTAGCATACACGTAATACTGCGCGTTTAGAGCAAATATTCAACCTCAAACACACCTGCGACGAAAATAAACACGCTATTCTTTCCGATCAAAATGGCATCATCATGGAGGAAGTGCGTCATCATCTCGGACCATATCATGGTAAAAAGGAGGGGGGTGAGGTGTTGTGCAGCTAGGAAATAACAGAAACGGATAAATAATTATTTCCAGGCAAATGTTACACATTTTTCACTATGATCTTGGTAGACGTATTTGTGTAAAAAAATGGACTTGTGTAAATGATAACCACGGAGATGCATAGTCGATAACTACGGCGGCGTCCCCCCTATGTAAAGATTTGATAAACCCAGTTTTTCAAACTTAATTATGAGTTCCTGTGACAACTGGGACCCGGGAACAACTAGGCGTCAACTTGAACGTCTCCTTTCATGCCAGACATGAACTCCTGGTTGCTGCTCATATCTCGGTGTTGTTAACCAGAAACGTATTAATTTCTTCCTTAAAAAAACACAGTCATGCGAAGCACAAATATAACATCACAAATCAACCAGAAAAACATTAATCACAAGAAAAACATTCCTCACCAATAAGTCCACAATCAATAGTTTAAATTGCTCGAACATCACAAGAACATCAATATTACATTTAGAATTTTGTTCCAGCAATACGGTGCATTAAAAACGATAGGAACTCAGGCGTCTATATTTCAACAGCAAAGCTAGATAGGAAGTTTATGAAGTAGGGCCTTGTAAACAATAATTATTCAGATCATTTGCTGTGAGATGCAAAATTCAGCTAAGGTGCACCTGTTTCCATTGATCATCCTTGAGACGTTTCGACAACTTCATTGGAGTCCACCTGTGGTAAATTAAATGTATTGGACATGATTTGGAAAGGCACACTGTAGTATGATCTAAAATAAGGATGCGCGATAACGAGGTTCTAGCTCCAGCCTGTTTATTAACCTAACCCTCGCATGTCCTACATAGGTACGGATACACCCAAGGGACATCCTAATACACACACACACACCTGTCTATATAAGGTCCCACAGTTGACAGTGCATGTCAGAGCAAAAACCAAGCTATGAGGTCAAAAGAATTGTCCTTGAGCTCCAAGACAGGATTGTGTTGAGGCACACATCTGGGGAAGGGTACCAAAACATTTCTGCAGCATTGAATGTCCCGAAGAACACTGTGGCCTCCTTCATTCTTAAATAGAAGAAGTTTGGAACCACCAAGCCTGCCTGGCCAAACTAAGCAATCGGGGGAGAAGGACCTTGGTCAGGTAGGTGACCAAGAACTCGATGGTCACTGTTACAGAGCTCTAGAATTCCTCTGTGGAGATGGGAAAATCTTCCAGAAGGACAACCATTTCTACAGCACTCCACCAATCAGGCCTTTATGGTAGAGTGGCCAGACGGAAGCCTCTCCTCAGTAAAAGGCATATGACAGCCCGCTTGGAATTTGGCAAAGGGCACCTAAAGACTCTCAGACCATGGGAAGCAAGATTCTCTGGTCTGATGAAACCAAGATTGAACTCTGGTCTGAATGCCAAGCATCACGTCTGTAGTAAACCTGGCACCATCCCTACGGTGAAACATGATGGTGGCAGCATCATGCTTTGGGGATGTTTTTCAGTGGCATGGACTGGGAGACTAGTCAGAATCGAGGCAAAGATGAAGGGAGCAAAGTACAGAGAGATCCTTGATGAAAACCTGCTCCAGAGCATTCAGGACCTAAGACTGGGGTGAAGGTTCACCTTCCAACAGGACAATGACCCTAAGCACACAGCCAAGACAATGCAGGTGTGGCTTCGGGACAAGTCATTGAATGTCCTTGAGTGGCTCAGCCAGAGCCCGGACTTGAACCTGATCAAAAATCTCTGGCGAGACCTGAAGATATCTGTACATCAACGCCCCCCATTCAACCTGACAAAGCTTGAAAGAATCTGCAGAGCAGAATGGGAGAAACTCCCCAAATACAGGTGTGCCAAGCTTGTAGCTTCATACCCAAGAAGACTCAATGCTATAATCGCTGCCAAAGGTGCTTCAACAAAGTACTGAGTAAAGGGTCTGAATACTTATGTAAATGTGATATTTCAGGGTTTTTTAAAAACCTTTTTTGCTTTGTCATTATGGGGTATTGTGTGTAAACTGATGAGGCGGGAAAAACTATTTAATCCATTTTAGACTAAGGCTGTAATGTAACAAAATGTGGAAAAAGTCAAGCGGTCTGAATACTTTCCAAATGCACTGTATACAGGGTTAGTTCCATTACCATATTTACAATGGGTAGGGATACTGGCGTGATGGAAGTAGATCATTACACGTCTTTTAGATTGTCTGAAACTTGCATTTCCCAAACATAATTTAGGTCACCCAGGATAATAACTTCTGATTTAATAAAAGAAGACAAACCTGTTAACTCCTCAAGTGCACAAAGGTTAGACGAGGGAGGACGGTAGACCCTTATAACAGTTATGGATACATACTTCCCCAGACAAAGGCTTAAAGATGGTAGCAAATATTTTTGGGAAAGGGAAATAGCCACTACACCACCTCTACCCTGTCTGTCACATTATAACCCTCAATATTACAATCAGAGTCCAGAATGTCCCCAAGAGATCCAAGTTTCTGTCAATACAAGTATGTCCGTATTCATCTGCATAGCCCAGATCTGATGATGTCATCCAGGAAGTAAGATGCTAATGTAAAGATGCATCAACCTAAGTCCTTTACGGTTTTTAAAGTCACTTGGGGTCTCCAACTCAAACAAGCTATGTTCATTAGGCGGTTGCAGGCCCTGTCTGATGGTTGATATTGATATAGTATTGATATAGTTGGTATGGTAATAAGATTACATAGAACCGCACCACTTGGTCTATCCTATTAGTAATAAAGGAAGGAGTCGAAATTGGAATTACTTTTCCAAGCTTAGCACCATAGGGCCTGAGGCCGCAGCCAATGTCAATATGGAGAACTCTTAGAGTAATCAATGATGGAATGTTATAAACGGACTTACATGGACTTTGGTTGCTATCGTGAAACAGTCCAAGCCCTCTACGTGATTTGAAAATTGAGGGGGGGATCCAAGTTTATGGAATTCACATTTGAAAAGTACGGGCGGGTGAGAGGTCACCCCATTAGGGAGGGGCCTCTGCAGGGCAGGCCTGGTCAGTCAGTCGGAGAGTGGCGACACAGTGGCGAGGTAGTGGCACGATGACCAGGCTGAGGAGTAGAAAAGGAAAAAGGTCTTAGGGACCTATCCAGAACTCCAATGTCTTGTGATGGAAATCTCTTGTGTTTATGTGATTGTAGTATGTTTAGCACAATGCTGCTTTTGAAATAACCTGTCTTGTTTGGGTTCATGCGAGTGACGAGTTGACTGCACAAAGGAGTACACCACACTATCACTCATTATTTGGCAGTACACCCAGAGTATTGCTCTGCGAACTCGAGAAGTTCTCACTTTCAAGGTAAGAAGGCTTGTGTGGTATAAGTCAGTCACATGTAGGAGCAAATGCCTTTGTGAATAATGACGCATGTAAATTATGCTTATAACATGTATCAACGGCCTGAAATGGAATCTCCCCTTCAGAGTTTTTCATCAAGCTTGTATTGAGTTTGTGAACCTCTCCGCGCATTAATAAAGGTTGCTTCACTTACTTTGAGTTTGAGTCCTTAGTAGTGAATTTCCACGACGGTCTCAATTTGCTCACTCTGGATGTCCAGCTCAGACCTACAGTATATCCCTCAATAAGCTGACAGTTTCCACGTTGGAAATTTGTCCGGTCTATATTATCCTGGAATTGTGCAAAATAGGTGCAGCTCCTACATGGAATGAAATGATTACCATAGTCTCTGAAGGAGGTATCCGCCCAATCCGGAAAATATCAGTTTCCCAGTATGACGGAAAGTGGTAGACGCCTTTTAGGAAAAAGTCTGTTAAAATACACAATAATAAAATAGGTTGGCGAGGTAATCAGCTAAAAGTTAAATCCACACAGGGTGATGCTTAGATTGAATCACACCGTTCGTAGGACCACCACAGTCACAGTTACAGGCAGCAAGCCAGAACCCAATCCCAGACTAGAATAAAGTCAGCACCCATAATAAACACAACCAAGGCACAAAACTTGCAAGCATAACAACAGCAAGGAGGGAATGGTGACTTAATGTGATTAAATGCTGGGGCCCATCACAACAGCACTGCAACAGAGGCCGTTTTACCAGTATGATAGCCAGGAGAGAAGCACATTGGAGGAGGAGTCGTTTCCAGTACAGGCGTTCAAGTTTGTTCAAGTTTGACAGTTGTCCAAAAACATCCAAGGCACAATGTCAAGTGGAAGGATGAAAGCAGCCGTAGGCAGATGTCTGCTCAGATAATGCCCCAGTGCAGGCCCCAGAGCAGAGTAGGGTGCCCAGGTATGTCCAAGTAGACCTAAAAGAAATTCAGCAGACTTGTTTTTTTAAGTCTCCTTAAAAACTCTATATGCAATATTGCACTACAGTCCAATGTGTTCACAGCCAGATGAAACAAAGCTAAATGGTGACAAATCTAAACATGGTTTAATCACAGATAGAACAACGAGGTTAGTTATATTAATCTTTGGATGAATGTTTGATTTGTTACATTAAATAATTCAGTAATGACATGAAAAAAATGATGGCAATCAATTGTTTTTTATCGGCAGTAAGAAACTGCAAGCAGCTAAGTGCTCCTAACTGGCAAACACAAAACACTTAACTTGCAGAAATCGTTTGATCGCAAAGTAAGAATCACCAAAAATGCAGTCAAAGCAAGTAGGGATAGCTGGCGACTGGAGTATGGGTGAGGGGGTGTGTCGAAAGGAGAGGGTCACAACTTGCAGACCTGTTTTCGAGTTGCTGTGCTGTGCGTTTTGTTGCCAACCTATTTTGCTACCTGACAATTTTACGGTTTTTACTTTTTAATTACTGTTGTTATACACACACACACACATATATATATATATATTTTTTTTTTTCCACCCCGGACGCTTTATCTGGACACGATTCGTCAGGACCTCCAACACCCGAAGCTAAGTAGTAACATTAACATGATGCCTTCTAATTGCAGTCGCTGTACTCGCCTTACGGCGAGGATAGCTGTGCTACAAGCCCGGCTTCAGACGCAATCGTTAGGCAAGGGTAATTTCAGTGTAGGAAAGGATGAAACAGCGTCTGTGCCACCAGCAAGTACAGATAGTAGTATAAATCCCCTGGCACAGTCCCCGCAGCCGGACAACTTTCTCACGGTTTCTGGAAGGAAATGCTGTAGGAACGCTCAACCGGTGTCGCTCATTCAGCCGACAGAAACTTTCAACCGGTTTTCCCCATTAAGTAGCGAGTCGGAGTCAGAGGCCGAGCCTTCTCTGGTCTATACTCCTCCCGTTACGGGTCTGAGACGCCGAAGCTTCCCACCATTAGCTCTGACAAATTGAAAACTCTAGTCATTGGCGACTCCATTACCCGCAGTATTAGACTTAAAACGAATCATCCAGCGATCATACACTGTTTACCGGGGGCAGGGCTACCGACGTTAAGGCTAATCTGAAGATGGTGCTGGCTAAAGCTAAAACTGGCGAGTGTAGAGTATAGAGATATTGTTATCCACGTCGGCACCAACGATGTTAGGATGAAACAGTCAGAGATCACCAAGCGCAACATAGCTTCTG
The DNA here is from genome assembly GCF_036934945.1 of Oncorhynchus masou masou. Taxonomy (NCBI): domain Eukaryota; kingdom Metazoa; phylum Chordata; class Actinopteri; order Salmoniformes; family Salmonidae; genus Oncorhynchus; species Oncorhynchus masou. Next base: position 50,800,629 of record NC_088217.1, on the reverse strand, counting down.
CGTGTAAATCAGCTAGAAAGATGTGTCGGCATCGAGTAATTGTCTCTGGCCCCCTCCCAGTTAGGGGGAGTGATGAGCTCTACAGCAGAGTCTCACAACTCAATCGCTGGTTGAAAACTGTTTTCTGCCCCTCCGAAAAGTTAGAATTTGTAGATAATTGGCCCTCTTTTTGGGACTCACCCACAAACAGGACCAAGCCTGACCTGCTGAGGAGTGACGGACTCCATCCTAGCTGGAGGGTGCTCTCATCTTATCTACCAACATAGACAAGGCTCTAACTCCTCTAGCTCCACAATGAAATAGGGTGCAGGCCAGGCAGCAGGCTGTTAGCCAGCCTGCCAGCATAGTGGAGTCTGCCACTAGCATAGTCAGTGTAGTCAGCTCAGCTATCACCATTGAGACCGTGTCTGTGCCTCGACCTAGGTTGCGCAAAACTAAACATGGCGGTGTTCGCCTTAGCAATCTCACTAGGATAAAGACCACCTCCATTCCTGTCATTATTGAAAGAGATCATGATACCTCACATCTCAAAATAGGGCTACTTAATGTTAGATCCCTTACTTCAAAGGCAATTATAGTCAATGAACTAATCACTGATCATAATCTTGATGTGATTGGCCTGACTGAAACATGGCTTAAGCCTGATGAATTTACTGTGTTAAATGAGGCCTCACCTCCTGGCTACACTAGTGACCATATCCCCCGTGCATCCCGCAAAGGCGGAGGTGTTGCTAACATTTACGATAGCAAATTTCAATTTACAAAAAAAAAATGACGTTTTCGTCTTTTGAGCTTCTAGTCATGAAATCTATGCAGCCTACTCAATCACTTTTTATAGCTACTGTTTACAGGCCTCCTGGGTCATATACAGCGTTCCTCACTGAGTTCCCTGAATTCCTATCGGACCTTGTAGTCATAGCAGATAATATTCTAATCTTTGGTGACTTTAATATTCACATGGAAAAGTCCACAGACCCACTCCAAAAGGCTTTCGGAGCCATCATCGACTCAGTGGGTTTTGTCCAACATGTCTCTGGACCCACTCACTGTCACAGTCATACGCTGGACCTAGTTTTGTCCCATGGAATACATGTTGTGGATCTTAATGTTTTCCTCATAATCCAGGACTATCGGACCACCATTTTATTACGTTTGCAATTGCAACAAATAATCTGCTCAGACCCCAACCAAGGATCATCAAAAGTCGTGCTATAAATTCACAGACAACACAAAGATTCCTTGATGTCCTTCCAGATTCCCTCTGTCTACCCAATGACACCAGAGGACAAAAATCAGTTAACCACCTAACTGAGGAACTCAATTTAACCTTGCGCAATACCCTAGATGCAGTTGCACCCCTAAAAACTAAAAACATTTCTCATAAGAAACTAGCTCCCTGGTACACAGAAAATACCCGAGCTCTGAAGCAAGCTTCCAGAAAATTGGAACGGAAATGGCGCCACACCAAACTGGAAGTCTTCCGTCTAGCTTGGAAAGACAGTACCGTGCAGTACCGAAGAGCCCTTACTGCTGCTCGATCATCCTATTTTTCTAACTTAATTGAGGACAATAAGAACAATCCAAAATTCCTTTTTGATACGGTCGCAAAGCTAACTAAAAAGCAGCATTCCCCAAGAGAGGATGACTTTCACTTTAGCAGTGATAAATTCATGAACTTCTTTGAGGAAAAAATTATGATTATTAGAAAGCAAATTACAGACTCCTCCTTAAATCTGCGTATTCCTTCAAAGCTCAGTTGTCCTGAGTCTGCACAACTCTGCGTGGACCTAGGATCAAGAGAGACGCTCAAGTGTTTTAGTACTATATCTCTTGACACAATGATGAAAATAATCATGGCCTCTAAACCTTCAAGCTGCTTACTGGACCCTATTCCAACTAAACTACTGAAAGAGCTGCTTCCTGTGCTTGGCCCTCCTATGTTGAACATAATAAACGGCTCTCTATCCACCGGATGTGTACCAAACTCACTAAAAGTGGCAGTAATAAAGCCTCTCTTGAAAAAGCCAAACCTTGACCCAGAAAATATAAAAAACTATCGGCCTATATCGAATCTTCCATTCCTCTCAAAAATCTTAGAAAAGGCTGTTGCTCAGCAACTCACTGCCTTCCTGAAGACAAACAATGTATATGAAATGCTTCAGTCTGGTTTTAGACCCCATCATAGCACTGAGACGGCACTTGTGAAGGTGGTAAATGACATTTTAATGGCATCGGACCGAGGCTCTGCATCTGTCCTCGTGCTCCTAGACCTTAGTGCTGCTTTTGATACCATCGATCACCACATTCTTTTGGAGAGATTGGAAACCCAAATTGGTCTACACGGACAAGTTCTGGCCTGGTTTAGATCTTATCTGTCGGAAAGATATCAGTTTGTCTCTGTGGATGGTTTGTCCTCTGACAAATCAACTGTAAATTTCGGTGTTCCTCAAGGTTCCGTTTTAGGACCGCTGTTGTTTTCACTATATATTTTACCTCTTGGGGATGTTATTCGAAAACATAATGTTAACTTTCACTGCTATGCGGATGATACACAGCTGTACATTTCAATGAAACATGGTGAAGCCCCAAAATTGCCCTCGCTAGAAGCATGTGTTTCAGACATAAGGAAGTGGATGGCAGCAAACTTTCTACTTTTAAACTCGGATAAAACAGAGATGCTTGTTCTAGGTCCCAAGAAACAAAGAGATCTTCTGTTGAATCTGACAATTAATCTTAATGGTTGTACAGTCATCTCAAATAAAACTGTGAAGGACCTCGGCGTTACTCTGGACCCTGATCTCTCTTTTGAAGAACATATCAAGACCATTTCAAGGACAGCTTTTTTCCATCTACGTAACATTGCAAAAATCAGAAACTTTCTGTCCAAAAATGATGCAGAAAAATTAATCCATGCTTTTGTCACTTCTAGGTTAGACTACTGCAATGCTCTACTTTCCGGCTACCCGGATAAAGCACTAAATAAACTTCAGTTAGTGCTAAATACGGCTGCTAGAATCCTGACTAGAACCAAAAAATTTGATCATATTACTCCAGTGCTAGCCTCCCTACACTGGCTTCCTGTCAAAGCAAGGGCTGATTTCAAGGTTTTACTGCTAACCTACAAAGCATTGCATGGGCTTGCTCCTACCTATCCCTCTGATTTGGTCCTGCCGTACATACCTACACGTACGCTACGGTCACAAGACGCAGGCCTCCTAATTGTCCCTAGAATTTCTAAGCAAACAGTTGGAGGCAGGGCTTTCTCCTATAGAGCTCCATTTTTATGGAACGGTCTGCCTACCCATGTCAGAGACGCAAACTCGGTCTCAACCTTTAAGTCTTTACTGAAGACTCATCTCTTCAGTGGGTCATATGATTGAGTGTAGTCTGGCCCAGGAGTGGGAAGGTGAACGGAAAGGCTCTGGAGCAACGAACCACCCTTGCTGTCTCTGCCTGGCCGGTTCCCCTCTTTCCACTGGGATTCTCTGCCTCTAACCCTATTACAGGGGCTGAGTCACTGGCTTGCTGGGGCTCTCTCATGCCGTCCCTGGAGGGGGTGCGTCACCTGAGTGGGTTGATTCACTGATGTGGTCATCCTGTCTGGGTTGGCGCCCCCAATGGTTGTGCCGTGGCGGAGATCTTTGCGGGCTATACTCAGCTTTGTCTCAGGATGGTAAGTTGGTGGTTGAAGATATCCCTCCAGTGGTGTGGGGGCTGTGCTTTGGCATAGTGGGTGGGGTTATATCCTTCCTGTTTGGCCCTGTCCGGGAATGTCCTCGGGTGGGGCCACAGTGTCTCCTGACCCCTCCTGTCTCAGCCTCCAGTATTTATGCTGCAGTAGTTTATGTGTCGGGGGGCTGGGGTCAGTTTGTTATATCTGGAGTACTTCTCCTGTCCAATTCGGTGTCCTGTGTGAATCTAAGTGTGCGTTCTCTAATTCTCTCCTTCTCTCTCTCGGAGGACCTGAGCCCTAGGACCATGCCCCAGGACTACCTGACATGATGACTCCTTGCTGTCCCCAGTCCACCTGGCCGTGCTGCTGCTCCAGTTTCAACTGTTCTGCCTTATTATTACGACCATGCTGGTCATTTATGAACATTTGAACATCTTGGCCATGTTCTGTTATAATCTCTACCCGGCACAGCCAGAAGAGGACTGGCCACCCCACATAGCCTGGTTCCTCTCTAGGTTTCTTCCTAGGTTTTGGCTTTTCTAGGGAGTTTTTCCTAGCCACCGTGCTTCTACACCTGCATTGCTTGCTGTTTGGGGTTTTAGGCTGGGTTTCTGTACAGCACTTTGAGATATCAGCTGATGTACGAAGGGCTATATAAATAAATTTGATTTGATTTGATTTGATATGGAAAGTGAATCAGCTATTGGCCAGATTTGTTAGCACTGAAGACCATTTTGTGTGGCTGATTGTGCTGCACGACGATAAAATGGCGACCAGTGTGCTGCTGTTGTTTTGAGGTTCCTGCTGACCACTTAGAGGTGCTTACTACTCCGCAGCTGCACGGTCGTGTCCCCGGCGGTACAATTTTTTTTCCTCCCTCCCATGATTCTATTTCAAGTATGTTAGCAGCAGCCCACTCTAGAAATTACTAATATTGATAGCCATATACTAGATGTCACCTTGATACATACAGTCTACTCAATGGGGAGCATGGCCGGCCCGATCATTAGGCAGGATTGGGCAGCAGGTTGACGAGGGTGGCATTTTCTGAGCTAAACTGACCAAGACGCACCTCCCAACAACAACACATAAAACCTCATAATTATTCCCAAAAACAATGACATTTTCTCTCAACCAGTGGCATATGAGCTTTTTAGGTGAGCGCTGATGTCGCACTGTGATAAGCAGTGTCCACTTTGTCAAAGGCAGGGGTACAAAATATTTTGCTTGTCCATTCCCAGCGTGCCTCAAGGTGCTGTTGGAAAGAGGCATCCCTGGGCCTTCCGAGTGGCACAGCGGTCTAAGGCACAGCATCTCACTACAGATCTTGGTTCGATCCCGGGCTGTGTCGCAGCCGGCTGCGACCGGGAGACCCATGAGGCGGCGCACAATTGGCCCAGCATTGTCTGGGTTAGGGGAGGGTTTGGCCGGCTGGGATGTCCTTGTCCCATCGTGCTCTAGTGACTCCTTGTGGTGGCCGGACACATGCATGCTGACTACGGTCGCCAGCTGTACAGTGTTTCCTCCGTCACATTGGTGCGGCTGGCTTCCGGGTTAAGCAGCGATGTGTCAAGAAGCAGTGCGGCTTGGAGGGGTCGTGTTTCGGAGGACGCATGGCTCTCGACCTTCACCTCTCCTGAGTCTGTATGGGCATTGCAGCGATGGGACAAGAGTACCAATTGGGGAGAAAAAGGGGTAAAAAGTACCTAAAATAAAATAAGAAAAAATTAAAAGAAAGAGGCATCCCTGTGGCGCTCCACCAACATACCGTCAAAAACATAACCTAACATAAATCATGTATCAGAAATAGGATACGGTAGAAAGAGTTCTCAAAGCCACTGTTTACTTCTAAGATCACTTTAGCACCGAGAGGCACAAAAAAGGCACAAAAACTCACATCAATACCTTTGTCAGAAAACACTGTTAAACGGGGCTGTAGTGGAGCAGGTTGAGAGCTTCAAGTTCCTTGGCGTCCACATCACCAACAAACTAACATGGTCCAAGCACACCACGACAATTGTGAAGAGGGCACGACAAAAACCTATTCCCCCTCAGGAGACTGAAACGATGGATATATGGGATCAGAGCAAGACCATGTTCTATTTCACACCAAGGCTTGGTGGTTATTGAGGGGGAGTGCTGGAAAGATTTTTCGCATTGAGAGTGGACCTGTTGTCATTCACAATGGATTTAAAAAACAGACTTGTTTGACTATCTGTGTAATGAAAATCCAATATGTCTCCATGACTATGTAACAGACATATTTTGGAAACTGAACGAACTGAACGCAAGCATGCAGGGGAAATATAAAAACATTCTACAGATGAGTGACCTAATCAGTGAATTCAGAGGAAATCATTCTTATTGGAGGGAGTCTTTCAAAGGGTAAACATGTCTCCTTCCCTTGACTGTGCATGTTTCTAACAGAAAAGAGCATCAGTAAGTGTCCCACACAAGTGATGACTGCTCACCTCCAACGCTTGGGACCTACTTCTCAATCCGTTTTACTGTAATCCTGGCTAAGTTAACATGCTCATAAGTGAAATCGAACAGCTGATCGAGCTGTCATGTGACCGAATGCATTTACGGGTCATTATGGAGGAGTTTTGGTTCCTGACTCAAAGGGAATACACTGCCGTCTCCCTCTGAGCATTAATGTCACATTCAAGACAACTAGCAACTCGGAAATTAACTAGCTCTGACTGGGAATATTTGTTTATATATATTTTTTGTGATACAAACCCGGGTTCGATCACAACAGGCCGTGATCGAGAATCCCATAGGGCTGCACACAACTGGCCCAGAATAATTATTCTGTGAATTAAAAAATATATAATAATCTTGAAATAGAGGCATACTTAAATGAAAGAAATGTGACAGTGTGTAAATGACAACACTGTGCAAGAAATAAAGAAATGTATCAAAATGGCTGTAAATGAATGCTTAAACAATTAACTATGTAAATGAGAAAATACTGAGTGTATTAAGGAAATAGAAGCCTGGCTCAAATAGAAGTCTGTCTCTAATAATTAATTGTATGACCTGAAAAGAATCCTTTATCCTCCAAGGTAAAAACAAATATGATCCGGTCGCCATATGGCATATTCACAGTAAATTTCAACCTCTCCTTGTTCCAGTCTGTAATCCCCACGTTTTAAGATGACCACAATCATTCTTGTTCCTAAGAATTCTAAGGCTTCATGCCAAAATTACTGTAGCACACTTCTGTAATCATGAAGTGCTTTGAGAGGCTGGTTATGGCACACATTTACTCTACCATCCCAGCCACACGAGACCCACTTCAATTTGCATACCGGCCCAACAGATTCATAGATGACGCAATCTCAATTTCTCTCCACACTGCCCTCACCCACCTAGATAAGAGGAATACCTATGTGAGAATGCTATTCATTGACTATAGCTCAGCGTTCAACACCATTGTCCCCTCCAAGCTCTTCAATAAGCTTAGGATTCTGGGTCTGAACACCTCCCTCTGCAACTGGTTCCTGGACTTCCTGATGGGCCGACCCCAGGTGGTGAGGTAGGCAACATCACCTCCACCACGCTGACCCTTAACACAGGGGCCCCACAAGGGTGTGTGCTTAGTCCCCCCCTGTACTCCCTGTTCACCCACGACTGTGTGGCCACACATGACTCCAACACCATCATCAAGTTATCTGACAACACAACGGTGGTAGGCCTGACCATCGGCAACGTTGAGTCAGCCTACATGGTCAGTGACCTGGCAGTGCAGTGCCAGAGCAACAATATCTCCGTCAATGTCAACAAGACCAAGGAGTTGATCGTGGACAACAGGAAACAGGGAGCGCGAGCACACCCCTATCCACATCAACGGGGCAGGAGTGGGGCTGGTAGACAGTTTCAAGTTCCTTGGTGTCCAAATCACTAAAGACTTAAAATGGTCCAAACACACATGCACAGTAGTGAAGAAGGTGCGACAGTGTCTCTTCACCCTCAGGAGGTTGAAAAAGTTTGGCATGGGCCCTCAAATCCTGAAAAGGTTCTACAGCTGTACCATTGAGAGCATATTGACTGGATGCATCACTGCTTGGTATGGCAATAGCACCGCCCTCCATCGCATGGCGCTACAGAGCATTGTGCAGATAGCCCAGTACATCACTGGGCCCGAGCTCCCTGCCATCCAGGACCTCTATATTAGGCGGTGTGAAAAGAAGGCCTGGAAAATCGTCAGACTCCAACCACCCAAGCCATAGGCTATTTTCTCTGCTGCCGCACTGCAAAAGGTACCGGTGGATCAAGTCTGACACCAACAGGCTCTTGCACAACTTCTTTCCCCAAGCAATATGACTGATTCATAGCTAACAAATTAGCTATATGGACTGAGATAATCTTGTATCTTTAATGAGCTTTTATTTCAATATTTGCAGTCTATGCACACTCAGTGCCCCATACACTAACTCCATCATTTGCTCACACACTTAATACGCACATACATTTAAACTGACTCTACACATGTGCTGCTGCTACTCTATTTATCTTATATCCTGTTGCCTAGTCCCCTTACCCCTATACATAGCTACAGTACCTCCAACACAACAGTATTCCTGCACATGTAAATATGGTATTGGATATGACTTTAATATTTCCTGTATATACACTGCTCAAAAAAATAAAGGGAACACTTAAACAACACAATGTAACTCCAAGTCAATCACACTTCTGTGAAATCAAACTGTCCACTTAGGAAGCAACACTGATTGACAATACAGTTCACATGCTGTTGTGCAAATGGAATAGACAACAGGTGGAAATTATAGGCAATTAGCAAGACACCCCCAATAAAGGAGTGGTTCTGCAGGTGGTGACCACAGACCACTTCTCAGTTCCTATGCTTCCTGGCTGATGTTTTGGTCACGTTTGAATGCTGGCGGTGCTTTCACTCTAGTGGTAGCATGAGAAGGAGTCTACAACCCACACAAGTGGCTCAGGTAGTGCAGCTCATCCAGGATGGCACATCAATGCAAGCTGTGGCAAGGTTTGCTGTGTCTGTCAGCGTAGTGTCCAGAGCATGGTTTTCCACTTGAATTTTGAGTGTGACTCCAAATCCCAACCTCCATGGGTTGATAAATTTGATTTCCATTGATAATTTGTGTGTGACTGTCTGCACATTCAACTATGTAAAGAAAGAAGTATTTAATAAGAATATTTCATTCAGCTCTAGGATGTGTTATTTTAGTGTTCCCTTTATTTTGAGCAGTGTAGAATGCTTGCTTAGTGTATTTCATATTCCTTGTTTCTTTCTAGTAATATTGTTATTGATTCACTGTTGGGTTTTGAGTTAGCAAGAAAGTAATTTCATGGTTCTTATGCATGACATCAAAACTTGAAACTTAAAAACATGCTAGTTAAGTTGCCCATTGTGCTACGAATTATTTTTTGTTGGAATGTGAATGTTTAGTGTAGGGATCTTCTCTCCTTATTTGCATGGATCATTTCTGCACTCAAGCAATATAGTAAAATGTAATGTTCTCTCCCATATGTACAAGTCATCTGAGAATAAAGGGAACAAGAAAGAGACCTCAAACAGCTTTTATTACATTTTTCAATAACAGTACATTATCTATCTTGCATCCAGCTCGCTGTGGTACACCAACATACTGAAATCAAAAACAAAACAAAAAAAGGTGAAGAGTACAAGGATGCAGAGCTCTATCTTATCAATGGAAGGAGAAAAAGGAAATCTCAATTGAATTGCAAGTCATTTTACTTGTGGCCACACACAAATACATCACATTTATTGTACATCGCAGGGAAAATAAAGAGGAAATGTCACAACTATTAAAGAAAGTGCTTCTGTATACAGTGAAAAAAAAATTGTCATTCAGATGCCTTTTGACATATTTAAAAGATAAAATAAAAAAATATTACAATAAGAAATCTGAAAATGTGTTTTGTTCCATTGGTTATGAAAATTTAAAAGGTGAGATTGTGTGAACCACCCAACAGAGCTCCCAATCATTCCTTTATGAATTATAAAAAGTGGCATCATTAGAACTGGTAAGCATATTTCAGAGTCTGCAGTCAATAGGAAATCATTCTTCACTTTTAATTCTCTGGTGCATAGCCTTGCCAGTGTAAGTACATAAATGTATGCAGAGTCTAGCCAAAAATACCTTGAATAAAGTTCAAATTATAGTTAAACAGGTTACTATCCTTACGAAAAAGACAGACAACTTGGGCCTTTGCACCTTGGAAAGCAATTCTACAGCATGCACGCCTAAATTAACCCATGGCAGACCAAAACAAATATGACATTTCAGATCATTATTTTCAGACAGTGATTTGTACATTTCATTCACAGAATAGCAAATGCAGTTCCAAGCACAGGAAGGGTCTGTCTATTTAGTCAGGTGAGGTCCATCACTGAGAAGTGGACAAAAACAATAATCCCCCACCCATTTACTAAATCCAGCCTTGCCACAAAAATAACAGAACTCCATTCTAAACCCCACCCAAATAACAAGACAGTTAACCCCTTCAGTTAACTGAAAATAAGTTACTCATACCCTTTTGCTTTGGAATGAGCATTCATCACAATTTATAGCATGTGCTTGGTTAGTTAACAATATTAGTTGAAGCAAATTTGATTTTCTGTGCAAAAAAAAGCTGTGATTAAACAAACCGCTATTATATAAATACATCATAGAAACATTCCAAAAGTTGCTCATGTAATCTGGTCAAGCTTTTGCTTTCAAGCTCTCTTCATGTTATTTTGTCCCATCTTTCTTACATGATTAAATTAGATTAAAATGAAAAGCTTTAATTTTAAAAACATATCTAAAACCACTGAGGAAACATGACAAACAAAAGTCATTGAATAAAACTATAACCTTCAGAGAATAGAATAAAAAAAAAAAAAAAAAAAAAGTTAAATATTTGTACAATTACACTCCAACATTTGCTTTTGAGACGCATACATTTGCATGGGATGATAGTGTTTTTTCATTCAAGGTAACATAAAATGGTCCAAGAAGGAATGCACAAGTTTGATTTGATACCACAGGAAATCTTTTAAACTAGGTGATAAACAATTGTGCTCTTCTTTGTGTAGGAAAGGCATTGGTTTCCCTTCGTTTTTGTGGTTTCCAAGTCCGTTTAAAACGGGGTTGAAGAAGATGCTGTGAAATTTTACATTCTGAAATTGTTGTAAATGGTCTTCCAGTGAACTTGAATTCAAAATTACATCTGAAAAAGAGGAAAAGGTCAAAGAGCGAGTTAGGGTTGAACTATAGTGAACAATACACTGTATACAAGTAGCTAAGGCTGAGCAATACAAAAAAGGGAAAGCACCTCCAGGTTTCAATTCCAGATCTTCAGAAAACTGTCCCAGGATCCTGTTGCAACTGCCATGCCATCATCAGTGACTCCCAGGCAGCTAACACGATTGTCATGTCCAGCCAACACACCTAAAACGGCACCATAGCATTAGTCGAAGGACTTAGTGGTGGGGATCTACTAGGATGCTGGAAATGATGTAGTTTCATTATACTGGCATGATAAAGTTAAAATTAACATCAGTTTGTGGTAGCTAAGTTTTTTGGAATAAAACATTTCCAGGACATGTTGTGTTTGACTAACATGTGTACAAGATAAACGTTGCTTGGTGTGCAATGAGGCGTCTCTGCAGGGGTTGCATTAGCTTTCAGAAAATGGCATTTTCAAAACGCAGACCATCCAAAGAATGTGTTTTCTACCATTTCACCTGCATTTTATATTCAAAGTCGTGTTTCTTTTGCTGTTGCTTCATTAGAGCGATCAGGGGCCTGCAACTGTACTTTTTCTTCACACCCCCCAAAAATTTGCTTCACGTTTTCATTAGTTGACAAAAGTGCAACACTATTTGGCTAGCAGCCACACAAGTAAATTAGCTTGCAATGAAAGTTGCTTGAAGTTAATCTAATTTAACTTGCTACCAGAGAAAAGTACTGTACATATCAGTCTGAGCACTGTCTGATTGGTCAAGACGAGAGCAAAGATCTCTCATCTGATTGGAGAAGTGCAACTGAATCACAAAATGTGTTCTTTTATATTCACGATTTGGAGCGAACTGTGACTGAAGGCGAGCAGAAATGACAATAAGAAGCATTTTAGATCGCAGTTTACAAAAACGCAGCAAAATATGTGTCCCGCTTTTTTATGCGGGAAAATATCCTGCGTTATTGCAATCTCTGCTCAGGGGGGTTATCAGTGACTCACCGGCACGGTCAGCCTTCAGTGTGTCCCACACGTTGCAGTTGAAGTCATCATATCCAGCTAGGAGGAGACGGCCACTTTTGGAGAAAGCAACAGAGGTGATGCCACAGATGATGTTGTCATGGGAGTAGCACATCAGCTCCTGGTCGGCACGAAGGTCGAAGAGTCTGCAGGTGGCATCATCAGAGCCCGTACAAAAGGCATTGCCATTGGGGAAGAACTGTAAAGCACAGATAAGATTACATAATTATGACAGACTATTAGACCTGGGAATTCCCAGGGACCTCACGATACTATCACGAAACTTAGGTGCTGATACGATATGTACTGCATTTGTCATGACTCTATACGTATTGAGATTCAAAACATAATGCTCACTATATGCCTTCTGCAGAGAGACAAGAGCATGAGAAAAGGAGTTTTGATCAGTGATGGAAATAAAAAGTGCTGAAAACATGCTGGCTCACTATTTAAAAAGAAGATGGGAACAAGCTATAGGATGAAAAATAACAGTCTTGGTACAGGCACAGCCGTTTAGTTCTAGATAGATTTTTTGGAGTCAAAGTATGGACGCAATAACTATCTATTTTTTTCCACCATCACTAGAGACAACAGTAAAGGGTATAATATGCTGACTATATTTTACTTAATAATAATTTGTATCAAATACATTTTTTGAATCAAAGTGAAATGTATACATTTCGATCGAATGGCATTATGTAAAATACACTAATTGCCAATATATGTGCAAAGACATATATATTGATAACGGATGCTGCCCTTACACATATGGCGTTGATGTCAGACTCATGCCCAGTGAAGGTCTGTCTGCACATGCCCTCTCTGACATCCCAGAGCTTGGCAGAGGCATCACAAGCACCTGAGACAAATAGCCTTGTGTCAGGGGCCAAGGAGAGGCTCATGACATCACCGCTGTGCCCAGCAAACGTGGTCGTCTGCTGGCCAGTCTCAATATCCCATAGGGCACTGTAAAAAAAAAAAAAACATCTAGTCAAACAAGCATGAGTTTCGATCCAAATGCACATCTAATCCACTTCAGGAAAATGAACAGTGTTGTAGTATTGAAAATAGACAGAGCGCAGCATCCCTACAGGAGGGGGGAATAATTCCTTCACTTACCAAGTGGTATCTCCAGAGCTTGTAATAATCTGGTTGTCATCAACAAAGCGACAGCAGGATAGATAACCTGGAATTGAGAGATATCATTTATACATTGCAACAAAAAAACTTCAGAAATGTTCCCACAGTAGTTCAACCTCTGAACTCTAGGGGCAGTATTTCATTTTTGGATAAAAAAACGTTCCCGTTTTAAACAAGATATTTTGTCACAAAAAGATGCTTGACTATGCATATAATTGACAGCTTTGGAAAGAATATACTGACGTTTCCAAAACTGCAAAGATATTATCTGTGAGTGCCACAGAACTGATGCTACAGGCGAAACCAAGATGAAACTTCAAACAGGAAATGAGCAAAATGTTTGAAGCGCTGTTTTCCAATGTCTCCTTATATGGCGGTGAATGCGCCAGGAATGAGCCCACAATTTCTGCCGTTTCCCCAAGGTGTCTGCAGCATTGTGACGTATTTGTAGGCATATCATTGGAAGATTGACCATAAGAGACCACATTTACCAGGTGTCCGCCCGGTGTCCTGTGTCGAAATTGGTGCGTAAACCTCAGCTGCAAGTATTTTTCCATGTAATTCAGAGAAGAAAGCAGACTTCCACGAACGATATATCAATGAAGAGATATGTGAAAAACACCTTGAGGATTGATTCTAAACAACGTTTGCCATGTTTCAGTCGATATTATGGAGTTAATTTGGAAAACAGTTTGGCGTTGGTGACTGAATTTTCGTTTTTCTTTTGGTAGCCAAAAATGATGTACAAAATGGAGCGATTTCTCCTACACAAAGAATCTTTCAGGAAAAACTGAACATTTGCTATCTAACTGAGAGTCTCCTCATTGAAAACATTTGAAGTTCTTCAAAGGTAAATGATTTTATTTGAATGCTTTTCTTGTTTTTGTGAAAATGTTGCTGGCTGAATTCTAGGCTTATAGCTATGCTAGCTATCAATACTCTTACACAAATGCTTGTTTAGCTATGGTTGAAAAGCATATTTTGAAAATCTGAGATGACAGTGTTGTTAACAAAAGTCTAAGCTTGAGAGCAAATATATTTATTTCATTTCATTTGCGATTTTCATGAATAGTTAACGTTGTGTTATGCTAATGAGCTTGAGGCTATAAATAGGATCCCGGATTGCTCGTCGCATGAAGTTAAGTAGAAGAAAACAAAAGATAAGGATTTCATAGGAAAACAAAACAGAAGACAAACCCTGCCACCAAACAGAAAATGTAGCCTACCCGTGTGTCCAGCGAGCTCCCGGCTCACACGCACATTCCCCTCGCGTGTCTTCAGGTTGTAAATAGAGCAGATGTTGTCCAGACCTCCACAGGCCACGTAGTTTCCTGAAGGTGCATATGAGCAGGTCATGACCCAGGAAGAGCGTAGAGGAATGGCATGGACCTGCAAGGTGATAAAATAAAAAAACTTGAAACCTTTGCACGCCTGAAGTAATAATCTCTTATAACATGTGAATAGGCAAATTTAAAAAAAACTGAAGTAGAATGGTTGAAGGGACTGAATGCAATGCCTAGAATTGCAATGGAAACGTATAGTACAGCACTTTGAAAGGTAAGCCACTGAAGTATATGACCTTGTTAGTGGTATAGCTGTCCCAAATGATGAGTTTACCATCTTGGGAAGCACTGACCAAGAGCCTGTAAGAAAGAGTGGAAACATGTAAGGTCATGGAATAACAGTTTCCCTATGAGAAATAGTAAGCATATTTCTTTTTTGTCCAACAATAACATTCTGCATGAAATAGAATAGCAAACTAAAAGCAATTTATCAAGACTGCGTTGCCTTGTAACTTGACAATAATAGCAACACATGCTTAGTCATAACACCTACAGTGCCTTGCGAAAGTATTCGGCCCCCTTGAACTTTGCGACCTTTTGCCACATTTCAGGCTTCAAACATAAAGATATAAAACTGTATTTTTTTGTGAAGAATCAACAACAAGTGGGACACAATCATGAAGTGGAACGACATTTATTGGATATTCCAAACTTTAACAAATCAAAAACTGAAAAATTGGGCGCGCAAAATTATTCAGCCCCCTTAAGTTAATACTTTGTAGCGCCACCTTTTGCTGCGATTACAGCTGTAAGTCGCTTGGAGTACGTCTATCAGTTTTGCACATCGAGAGACTGAAATTTTTTCCCATTCCTCCAAGCATTTGTGAACAGCAGTTTTCAGTTCTTTCCACAGATTCTCAATTGGATTCAGGTCTGGACTTTGACTTGGCCATTCTAACACCTGGATATGTTTATTTTTGAACCATTCCATTGTAGATTTTGCTTTATGTTTTGGATCATTGTCTTGTTGGAAGACAAATCTCCGTCCCAGTCTCAGGTCTTTTGCAGACTCCATCAGGTTTTCTTCCAGAATGGTCCTGGATTTGGCTCCATCCATCTTCCCATCAATTTTAACCATCTTCCCTGTCCCTGCTGAAGAAAAGCAGGCCCAAACCACTGTTTGACAGTGGGGATGGTGTGGTCAGGGTGATGAGCTGTGTTGCTTTTACGCCAAAAATAACGTTTTGCATTGTTGCCAAAAAGTTCAATTTTGGTTTCATCTGACCAGAGCACCTTCTTCCACATGTTTGGTGTGTCTCCCAGGTGGCTTGTGGCAAACTTTAAACACTTTTTATGGATATCTTTAAGAAATGGCTTTCTTCTTGCCACTCTTCCATAAAGGCCAGATTTGTGCAATATACAACTGATTGTTGTCCTATGGACAGAGTCTCCCACCTCAGCTGTAGATCTCTGCAGTTCATCCAGAGTGATCATGGGCCTCTTGGCTGCATCTCTGATCAGTCTTCTCCTTGTATGAGCTGAAAGTTTAGAGGGACGGCCAGGTCTTGGTAGATTTGCAGTGGTCTGATACTCCTTCCATTTCAATATTATCGCTTGCACATTGCTCCTTGTGATGTTTAAAGCTTGGGAAATCTTTTTGTATCCAAATCCAGCTTTAAACGGACCTGCCTGGTGTGTTCCTTGTTCTTCATGATGCTCTCTGCGCTTTTAACGGACCTCTGAGACTATCACAGTGCAGGTGCATTTATACGGAGACTTGATTACACACAGGTGGATTGTATTTATCATCATTAGTCATTTAGGTCAACATTGGATCATTCAGAGATCCTCACTGAACTTCTGGAGAGAGTTTGCTGCACTGAAAGTAAAGGGGCTGAATAATTTTGCACGCCCAATTTTTCAGTTTTTGATTTGTTAAAAAAGTTTGAAATATCCAATAAATGTTGTTCCACTTTATGATTGTGTCCCACTTGTTGTTGATTCTTCACAAAAAAATAGTTATATCTTTTTGTTTGAAGCCTGAAATGTGGCAAAAGGTCGCAAAGTTCAAGGGGGCCGAATACTTTCGCAAGGCACTGTACGTACATTTAAAGCTCGCCCACTATGCCTACTGCATATCATGTGGAAGCATAGAAATACCAATTCATGCCAAAGGTCATACAAATGTATACCGGTACCAACTTCTACACTTGACAATGGGAGTCATTCAACTATTGGTCACTGCAAAAAAATCCCTAGTTTGCAAAAGACACTAAAATTATACTTGGGTTTACCTGGAATCAGTGCCCCAATGCATGGCATAGATCTTAGCCAAATGTCCCCTCAGTGTCCGTCTTGTGCGCATCTGAATACGGCCAACAGGATCAATGTTGGCAGTGATCTGCAAAACACAAAAAGACCGTTACATAATGTCATCAATAGCAGATCGGGTTGTATGTTTTGGATATCCCCAGGTAAGAGCCCAATATAAATAATATTTTTTTTTAAATATGTTTATTTATACCTGTGATAGTGTGGCATCTGCACATGCTTTCCTGGCATCCTGAAAAAGTAGGACGATAATTAACCATCACACAAATGTAAGAAATAAAAAATGTTGTTGAAGATGGTGTAGCTTTGTTATGACAATGTTGAGACTTGATTATGAGAGCAAAATGTCAATTCAATGGGCCAATTGCAACCACCGCTTTCCACTTGCTGAGGTCTCGTTAAACCATCAATACATGCAAAAAAAAAATATATATATATATATATTTTTTTAAATCGCCCAATCTCATTTGCAACTTTAACCCGGCACTGATTTACCGCTCCGTAACCCCGGCATCAGCATTATCTTTAAGTCCTGATTGTAACTAAAATTTTGCTAGATGACTTCGCCCTCTGGTGGGTATTATCGGAACATTTTAATCTCGCTTCTTGAGCAGACTAACGTGCTGACCACACCGCCGGCATTGCGTGTGCGAGCGTTGCAAAATACTTTTACACATGCACGTTATTCAATCATTTCATCCAAACTGCTCGCGCATGTCTGCATAGCCAGGCACTAAAATTGAACTTGGTTCTATGACGTTTGACGTGCTGCAAGTCCCACCTCTGCCATCTCATTGGTTTTTAGGAGCATATACCCACATGGGTGATTGAAAGACGAACTGAGGTCAACACTTCAGTCCAGTTGGCGGTGGTAATGCACCTTAAAGTTGGTTGCCAACCGCCAAATAAAGTCCAAACAAGAACAAAACTAACGAGGTTTCCCCTTTTATCTGTGGATTAGTACAAAACACACAATTGTGTGGCTCAAAATTCTACAAAGGTCCAGAAAAAAAGGACCTTGTGCATTTCAGGTCAAATAACAACCCAATGTTTACAGTGCATTTGGAAAGTATTCAGACTCCTTGACTTTCCCCATTTTGTTATGTTACAGCCTTATTCTAAACTGGATTAAATAGTCTCCCCCCTACTCAAATTACACACAGAACCACATAATGACAAAGCAAAAACGGTTTGTATATATCTTTACAAAACAGAAATACATAATACATAAGTATTCAGACCCTGTACTCAGTACTTTGTAGAAGCACCTTTGGCAGAGATTACAGGTTCGAGTCTTCTTGGGTATGACGCTACAAGCTTGTCACACCTGTATTTGGAGTTTCTCCAATTCTACTGGGGTGTCTGGGATGCTGGCCTTCTAGGCAGAGTTGCAAAGAAAAAGCCATCTCTCAGACTAGCCAATAAAAAGAAAAGATTAAGAATGGGAACACACAGCCACTGGACAGAGGAACTCTGCCGAGAAGGCCAGCATCCCAGAGTCGCCTGTTTTGTGGGTACTATTTAATGAAGCTGCCAGTTGAGGCGTCTTTCTCAAACTGGACACTAAACATGTACTTGTCGTTTTGCTCAGTTGTGCACCGGGGCCTCCCACTCTTTCTTGCACAAATTATATAATTAAGAAAACATGTGGTTAGGCTGGTAGATAAGAGTAATATTCCCTGTTGTATGCACAGCGGAGATTTATTTGTAGAACATGAACGCTCAATAGTGAACCATTAAATTCTCACCATAATTTGCAAATAAATTCATTAAAAATCCTACAATGTGATTTCTGGATTTTTCCCCCTCATTTTGTCTGTCATAGTTGAAGTGTACCTATGATGAAAATTACAGGCCTCATCTTTTTAAGTGGGAGAACTTGCACAATTGGTGGCTGACTAAATACTTTTTTGCCCCACTGTATAAACATCATACCATTAATGCAAGCTGTAAAATGACTCCCAACTTACACAGGAACCTTAGTAATGTAGCTAGCTACCAGTAACTAGCATGTAATTCCTGGAAAAAGAGCGTTTTAGCTATCAGTTTATTCCAAGTAATAATTTACTACAAAAATCTATAGGACAAGTAGTGTAAATATAAGTCATCAAGGCAGGAACCACTAATTTCATTCATGCTGACAAATAAATGCCACATTATCCCTGCCAATAGTTGGAGTAGGATGATTGCAGAGCACCCTGCCTCAGACTGTCAGGGTCATCATTTTCTAGCTAACAAACTATACCGAACAGAAATAAACGCAAAGTGTGAAGTGTTAGTCCCACAACCACATTTTTGCAATAGCGTAGGCCTATATGAAATGTATTTATTACATTGTCATTAGAATGCTGACGTCAAGAGTCGATTTTCTCTACTAAGCGCCGGTTGTGTTCAGGGATTGATGCAAATAAACGCCTGGGCTATTAATTGAAGTTTACCGACCGGTATGTCATAGTCTTCAATTTATCTTCCAAATTTCAATTTTGTCGTTACCGATAAGACGTTATTTAATTGGGGCGGGAGTAGTGAACGCAGACAATGACTATTTCCCATGCCATATCCACTGTCTAGTATCAAGCAGGCTTGACACCGTAACGCGTCAGAACACCTGGCCCACCAGTTTTATTCCAATGTTTTTTCATCGTAATCAAGGTTAGTTTAGGCCGCAGCTGCATGTAATCTCACGTTAGTAGAGTTAAGAAAGCCAGCAGTAACCTGCAGGAGCAGGTTAAGTTCTGTGTGTTCGTTGCAATCGAGTCAATAGTGCTGAAATACAAAATTTCTGTACGTTTTGAACAATTGCTCCTGCCCCATTGATGGTAGATGGAGAGATTAACACTCACTCTGATCTGGCTTTTGAGCTGCTCAGCCTCCTGGCGTAACTGGTCCAGTTCACTCATTTTCCCCTGCTAGTATGTCTGCCTCGCTCCAGCTGCCGGGACACTTGTTGATCTGAAAGAGGAAGAAAAAAGAAAAAGTCTCAGAAAACTACTGACACCCCTCAGACATTATTTATGTACTAAATAGGGATACACGATATATCGGAATCGGCCGATATTAGCTAAAAATGCCAACATCAGTATCACCCCGAGGTCTAGTTTAACGTAGGTTACGTAATGACGCCACAATATTTTGCGTCACACATGCAACACAGCATTCCTAACCTCGCCCACAATGTCTGCTGTGTGGATCGAGCAGTCAACAAGTCGAGCAGTCATTTGAAAGAGTATGAAAATTTCTGTGAGACAACTCAAATCCATTAACAGCAAGATAATGGAATTCATTGCCCTTGACAATCAACCGTTCATCGGTCGTGGGTGATGTTGACTTTCGTCGACTGGTCGAGCACTGTTACGCATGTTGCCCTACCAGAGTTACACAGTAATAGCGTCACTGCAGAGTCAAATAACACTGATGCGTTAAATAAGCTTTTAATTTGCCACATCAAATAACACAGTTCTATTACAGACGGTGGTGTGTTCTGAATTTGCATGTGCAAGCCAAGCACCCCCCACTACTATCAGTAGCACTGTCAAAACTAGGGATGGGTATCGTTAAGATTTTAACAGTACTACTACTCTTACTGATACTTCTTATTGATCCGGTACTTTATCGGTATTCTTAATGGGTTTTTTTTTTTTTTTTGCAAAAAACTCAAAACAAATTAAGAACAGAATCAACATTGCTTTATTTTCAGAAATGTGAAATAAATTTAAAACAAACATTTACAGCAGAAGAAACAGCAATGTTTTGAACAAATCACTATCATAGACTTATGTTGTGATGGAAATGTAAAACAAGTGAAAAACATTTTCCTGCACAAGAAAAGTGGTATAGAGCAACACGGGTGGGGCATGCAGGTAGGCTGCAAAGAACTAACAGTTCTTCTGGAGAAAGATAAACAGATTTGCCTTCTCTGGCAGAAGTCAGGACCTCTCCTAGATTATTGTGTTCCCTGCAGAAGAAAATACCCTCTCACTAGGGGTGGAGGAGGCTTGAGCACAGAGGGTACTTGTTGCAATGTTTGTGAGGGGCAGAGTAGCTCTCTTCACCCACCACCACATCATTGGATCTTCAGCCATGGGGATGAGAGCTAGGCCTTTGTAGAGCTCCACCTCAAGGTCAACACGCTCGCTGAGGGTGAGGGACGAGGTGTCCTGTTGGATCGTCAACCTCAACTCCATTTCCTCCTCTGAGAACAGCTCCTCCAAGGCACTCCTTGTTTTGTTCAATGGAGGGACCATCTCCTCCATTTCCTCTTCTTCAGTCTCCTCCTCCTGTTGCTGGTGCTCTGTGTGTCTGCTTCGGCTCCTCTGACAGCCCCGATGTTGCTCCTGTCACATTGGCCTCAACAGTTGCCTTCCACAGCCAGGTGGTGTCACTCACCGGCCTCCCTTTAAATCTGGGGTCCATTGCTGTGGCCTCATGCAGGAAGGCTTGAATGTCCTCATCCCGATGGTGCTCGGAGAGGTTCTCCAATACCTTCTCTGATGGTTGCCACAAACATATCTTCATGCTCCACAGTGAAGTGCTTTTCCAGTTTTTGGAAAATGGGTATGATCTGTCCACAGGTGGCATTATTTCCACATGACACAGTGTGGATGTATAGAGGATTCTCATGAGTTGGACAAACTCAGCCGTATGGAAGTCCTCGTCCTTCAGACGGCCCAGGTTGTCCTCGGTCATTGCTTTTCTCAGTTGTGAGTCCAAGGCTGCTGCTTGGATCGCTGGATACTGCTCCGTGAATCTCTCATTAGATAAGAGTTCCATCTGTTCTTCCCCCGAGCTGACAAGGTACAAATCTGTCGTTCTGCCCTTGAACAGGCAGTTAACCCACTGTTCCCAGGCAGTCATTGAAAATAAGAATGTGTTCTTAACTGACTTGCCTGGTTAAATAAAGGTAAAATAAAATCAAGGATTAGTGAGTGATGCGGAAGGCCTGAAACAAAAAAACTACATTACCGCACACTTGAATATTGAATTAAATTGTTAAAATGTGAGAATTTCAAAATAATAATTTAATAGATTGAACAGGCTTCTTACCAAGGAGCTGCTGCTTTTCCTTCAAGACTGTTTTGGACATCGAGGATCTCTTGAATCACACAATGGAAGTCATTTTGTAGATTTTCTGCACTGCCAGATTCAATGTGTGTGCAAAGCATCCTATTTTTAGGCCTCTTGATGGCAACATCCATATTTTGCCAGCATTATCAACAGTCACAGCTACAATCTGCTCGGCTCTATCTCATACACTTCCAGATTGTCTGAGATCTCCTCTGCCACTACTCTGCGATTTGTACACTGCCCTGGTGTGGAGGACCTTCTATTTTACACTGCCCTGGCTTGTATAGTGCACTGTAACATTGAGAAAGTGGTCCTAACAGAGGCTGATCCACCCGTCTGATGTGATGGCCAGCTTTGGCACGTCCTTCAGCTCAGTGATCACATTGGCCTTTTCTACACCATATCAGGTAGGAATGAATGTGTCACCGAGGTAACTCCTGGAGGGAGGGGTATATTTGGGGGTGAGTGCCTTGCTCACCTCCCTACAGTAAAGAAAGATCGTTTTCATGTGTTGAATTATCATTATTGAATTATTGTATTGTGGAGTGATGGGACTAACATAAACATACATACCCTTATACACTACTAGATCCTAAAAAATTAATACAACTCAATATATACACTGCCTGTTACCTAAAGCCCTTGGACTCCACTGTTGCAAAGGGGTGTAGGCCTTTCACTATGAACTTCGTCACAGCTAGGTGGCACTCATTCGCCCTCTCCTCAGTCATCCTCCCACTGGCTGCCAGTGTGAAGGGGCTTTGGGCTGGTCTTTGGCTTGGACCAGCGGTATTAGAGGGGGGAGTGGGTTGGTTCATTGTAGCTGCAACTTTAACAAAAAAGCTGCAAAATCTTTAAATGGGTAATTAAATTTATGAACGCACCCATAGCGAAACAATCAGCTGGCTAATGGTTCCTTTTGATCATGAACCCATGTTCGCATAATCTAGTTAACTGTGTGTGGTCTCCAGGCTGCTAGCATGCATACATAACGTAGATCAGGCAACGATAGATGAACTACGACCTAGGCAGTCAAAAACTGCATTTCTCTGCCTGTACATGACGCACATTTGATAGATGTTTGGATAGACTATGTGTTTCCGCCCTTACAAGCAAGTCTTGTGGCAACAACTCTGGTGAAGTGGACCCACACTTCTGAACGTTTAGCTCTCTCCGCCATCGTCACTAATTAAAAGCAGGGTGCCGTGTGTGCTGTAGCGAGAGACAGGCTCAGCGCGAGATCTCTTCTGGATTGGGAATAGCAAAAATACAGACGAATGTTTCAATCTTATTGCAAATCAGAAATGGTTGGTGAGATAAAAATGTCCAAGATAAAAGTTATGTAGCAATAACAAATAGGGAAAAAAAATACACTTCCTTTCTCCAGTACCGAAAGCAGAACTGATAACAGAGCTTATCAATACTACGGTCTTTCATAATTTAGCTCGTTTAATACCGGGTTTGAAAGCTGTACCAAAAAAAGCAAACAGGCCACAAACGATGTGTTTACAATACCGCGCTGGTGATAAAGCATTATTTGTTCAACTGCAGCTTCTGGGGTAGCTAGCTTTAGCTTGGTACCTAGTTAGCACCAATATGACCAGCCTGAAAACAATGACCAGTAGAAAGTGCAGTCATTTTCATTATTCTTAGCAATGATTTTGGAATCCTTGTGAGTAAGTATTAGCTAGGTAGCCACTTGTTGTTCGCCTATTGAAAATCAGTTAATGAAAATAAATAGTTTGCCAGCTACTTAACCCTGTCGCCCAAAGCTAACGTTATACGCAACCAGCTAGCTTCATCTGGCTAGTGAGGCTTCACCAGACTGGGTTATGTGTTGTGAAGCTAGCCACAATAAGGATTAGGCACAATAGTGGAATTTGTAGTAGCAATAGTAGCATTGTAGCTCTTACCGCGGGACTGTAAAATCACCTCCCCGGTCAGCCCATTGTGTGTATTGACATTCATATCGCACTGTACATATTTACCTAAGGATTGGGGATCAATTAAATGCGGTATCAGCCTACTCAATACCCAAGATATTCCCCCCACCCCCCAACATCCTCCTCAGACTTGTCAGAGTCCAAAACATCCACGTTGAATTGTTTTTCCTCTGGATAGTGTTCAAAACACATGGTAGGTTGACAATAAATGTGGCTCAATTCAAAGAGTCCTGCAATGAGAGCGACGACGCTAATGTTCTCTGGGTGTCACTGAGTAGACTGATAACTATGGCAATGACATGGGTTAAGGCTGTACAGTGAAATAAGTATGCCCCCAATGTAATTCTAAAGTATAATACATCCAGTCTGATTTCAAAAGATTTGTCAAATTAACATATTGTCTTGATTTTATACCATTCCAACCTAGTTTAGCATGATATATTCAATTATGGCATAATTCTACTATTTGTAGTCATTTGCATCACGGTCAATGACACTTATTTTGAAGGCTAACCGCAAAATCCACTAATGTGGCTAGCTTCACATAGATGGGTCCGACCACCATTAACCAAATAAGAACTCATAAATTAAGGTTATTTTAGATGACACTTAGCTAACTATAGCTACTGAAACAGATTGTCATTTTGGTATGTTTTGGGGGAAGAACATTGGTTTGCATCCATGAGCTAGCTAGCTTTTTTTTATGACCAGTACTGTAGGTGCACAAGGCAACTTTACCAGCATCATAGTATTGGTATCGAGACATAAATACGAGCGATTGTATAATAACTATATATATTTTTTTTAAACGTATGAACGCGTTAAATTATTACGTGACGTGCAGTCTTAGTCAGGTCCTGATTGGTCAACAAGCTTATTTGACACGTTAAAGTGTGTTATTTAACACGCAAAGACCCAAACAGCGTTCCATAGTATGAGAAAACCTGGGTTAGAATGAAACAACAAAACAGCACACCAACTAAGTAAAAGAAATCGGATTTGATTAAGTTTTTACTGTTAATGGTGACATAAGTTAATGCAAAGAAAACAACTTTTTGGTCAGTGTGGTGTGTGTGTGTAACTCCTTGACGCACCCATCCCGTTAGCGGGATCATTTTCATCAACATCCGGTGAATTGCAGAGAGACAAATTCAAACTAAATTACTAAAAATATTTAATTTTCATGAAATCCCAAGTGCAATATAGTAAAACACAGTTTAGGTTGTTGTTAATCCACCTGGCGTGTCAGAAAAGGAATCCGGTTGATATCCCTTTAAATGGAGGCAAGGCATCCAATGGAACAGAGCGCTTTCAGGAAAAAGAGCACTTCCTTGTTGGATTTTCCTCAGGTTTTCACCTGCAATATCAGTTCTGTTATACTCAGACAATATTTGACAGTTTTGGAAACTTTAGAGTGCTTTCTATCCCAATCTGACAATTATATGCGTATTCTAGTTTCTGGGCCTGAGAAATAGGCAGTTTCAAATTAGTACGTTTTTTGTTGTTGCCAAAAATGAAAATACTGCCCCCTACACTCAAGAAGTTAAGAACAAATTATTTTTTACAATGACAACTTACCCTGACCAAACCCGGATGACGCTGGGCCAATTATGGGACTACCAATCAAAACCGGATGAACTGTAGTGACGCCTCTTGCACTGAGATGCAGTGCCTTAGACCGCTTCATCCATCGGTGTGTGAACATTTTAACATCTTGGCCATGTTCTGTTATAATCTCCACCCGGCACAGCCAGAAGTGGACTGGCCACCCCTCATAACCTGGTTCCTCTAGGTTTTGGCCTTTCTGGGGAGTTTTTCCTAGCCACCGTGCTTCTACACCTGCATTGCTTGCTGTTTGGGGTTTTAGGCTGGGTTTCTGTACAGCACTTTGA
Source organism: Oncorhynchus masou masou (assembly GCF_036934945.1). Taxonomy (NCBI): domain Eukaryota; kingdom Metazoa; phylum Chordata; class Actinopteri; order Salmoniformes; family Salmonidae; genus Oncorhynchus; species Oncorhynchus masou. Next base: position 50,775,047 of record NC_088217.1, on the reverse strand, counting down.
AATATCAGCTGATGTACAAAGGGCTATATAAATAAATTTGATTTGAGTGTTAACTATTTAACTGTACTAGAATGCTTAAAAAAGAAAGCCAAATTACTAAATATCGGTATTGTTTTTTTTGGGGCAAGGGAAATATTGGATATCGGCCAAACATGTCATATCGGTGCATCACTAACTAGTACTAAACAATGAACAATAAGTATATGATAAATCATGAATAAAAATAGCCTGGCTTGGAAAATGTGTAATCAACTGTCAATACCATTTTGACCATATTCATCTCATCCCTTCATTGTGCTGTAAAAGCACATTTGAAATGGCCCAATTCAAACAAGGCTAGATGTCTCATATATACACACACACACACACACACACACAAGACACTGCCCTGTGTAGGGTGCAGTCTTTCGGAAGAGATGTTAAAAGGGTGTCCTGAATGAGGTCATAGGGGGCAGCATTTTCACTTTTGGATAAATAGCGTGCCCAATTTCAACTTCTTGCTACTCATCCCCGGAATATAAGATATGCATATTATTGGTAGATTTGGATAGAAAACACTGAAATCTCTAAAAAACAGTTTGAATCAGGTCTGTGAGTATAACAGAACTTATGTAGCAGGCAAAAACCCAGAGGACAAATCATTCAGATTTTTTTAGTCTATTCAATTAGTTTTCCATTGGGAAACTAGATTTCTAAGGGACTTGTTCGCAGTTCCTACCGCTTCCACTGGATGTCACCAGTCTTTAGAAATTGGTTGAGGTTATTCCTTTGTGTGAAGAAGTACGGCCATCTTGAATGACTGTCACGTTATGTGTACTGTTTGAAAGTTGCGCAAGACCAGAAAGGTAGCGTTAGTTTGTTGTCTTCCTGTATTGAACACAGATTGTCCCGTATACAATTTGATCGATTAAAAACGGTCAAAAATACCTAAAGTTGTATTACAAAAGTAGTTTGTAATGTTTTGGCAAAGTTTACAGGTAACTTGAGATATTTTGTAGTGACGTTGCACAAGTTGGAAGCTGTGTTTTTCTGGATCAAACGCGCCAAATAAATTGACATTTTGGATATATATCAACGGAATTAAATCGAACAAAAGGACCATTTGTGATGTTTATGGGACATATTGGAGTGCCAACAAAAGAAGGTTGTCAAAGGCATGATTTATATTTTATTTCTGCGTTTTGTGTAGCACCTGCAGGGTTGAAATAGGCTTTCTCTTTGTTTACTGTTGTGTTATCATCAGATAATAGCATCTTATGCTTTTGCTGAAAAGCATCCCCCCTATCCCAGAGAGGTTAAAGATCCCATGGCACTTGTCGTAAGAGTAGGGGTGATAACCCCGGTGTCCTGGCTAAATTCCCAATCTGGCGCTCAAACCATCATGGTCACCTAATAATCCCCAGTTTACAATTGGCTCATTCACCCCCCTCCTCCCCCCTGTTACTATTCCCCAGGTCGTTGCTGCAAATGAGAACGTGTTCAGTCAACTTACCTGGTAAAATAACGGATAAATAAATAATCCTGAGACACTTTAGCCAAGTCCTGTTAAGACATGACTGGCCGATGATCTGGATGCTTACTGGTTTAGCCAATGGTGCCGACTGATCAATAAACCATCTATATGGATACAGGCTGATCTGATCACACTTTTCAGGGCAACCGTACACACAATTTACCCAAAAGCATTGGATCTTCCTATTAGTCAAGTAATTCCAAACAAGGCCATAGGCCGCCTTGGTCAAGTGCTAACTGCTAAAGCCTTTGCGGAATAATAGCATTACACGTGTAAAATAAAATATCTATGCCACCGATGCCCACCATCTAACCGATTCATCATAGATCCGATTTGGCAGGCGAAACCCTGAGGACAAACCATCCGGGGGGGGGGAGAGAGAAATTGAGGTTATAGGATTTTCCAATCGTTTTCTATGGGATACCCTTATTAGGAACCTGGTTGCAGTTCCACTGTTTTGGTGTGCGCTCCACGTTGTTTTTATCTGGTATTAGAAACAGTTTATTCTGTCTTAAATTTGATTGATTATTTACGTTTTAGGGTACCTGAGGTTGGATTAGGAACGTTGTTTGAAATGTTTGGACCAAGTTGAGGTAACTTAGATACTTTGTAGGCATGTTGGGCGAGTTGAAACCGGTGTATTTCCGAATCAAACTCGCCAAATAAATGTACATTTTTGGGATATAAATAAGGACATTATCGAACAAAAAGGAACATTTGTTTTGTTCCCTTGGACATTTTGGAGTGCCAACAGAAGATCAAAAAGGCATTAATTATATCGCTATTTCTGACGTGTCGCACCTGCCTGGTTGAAAAATGATTTGTGTGTTTGTATGCGGGGCGCTGTCCTCAGATAATTGCATTGTGTGCTTTTGCCGTAAAGCATTTTTGAAATCTGACACAGCGGCTGGATTAACAAGAAGTTAAGCTTTATTTTGATGTATAACCTATATATTTTCAAGAATGTTAAATATTTTAAATGTAGTATTTTTGAATTTCGCACACTGCAATTTCACCGCATGTTGGCCAGGTGGGACGCTACCGTAAGAAGTTAACTAAATTGGGACCCTTAACATTTATTTTTTTAAATCCCAGAAGAAAAACGGTTTCCGCCTCACGAAATCAAAATGCTGCTAGCTCACCAGCTCTTCGCAAATCATCCGAGTGTGTGTTTACTCTTCGGTTTGATTAAGAGTAAATTATCCTAGCCTAGTCATTGATGTTTGACCAGGCTTTACTGAATTGCGAGACATTGCAAGCCAAGAAACTGCAAAAACACAGCATTCCAATAGATTGTCAGAACCGTGCACTTTGCCTGCCTGCCTGCCTGGTGGCCAACCTGCGCCTATCCTCGCAGTGCCGAGTGTTCATGTTTTTGGCAGTACAAAAACTAAATTAGTCTACACTGTCAAAAGTACTGAATCTTAGGAATCGATTCCTAGTGGAAGATGTGTTCTTTCCAAATGTCTTGGTAAGTCACGTTATTTAACAAACTTTAAACTACTTTTTTAGGAGAGCATGGTCTGCGCACAGGCAGCTCAATATTATTTGATTCAGTTCTGGTCACCTAGTGATGGATGTTAGTCCCGCTTCAGAAGCACTTTTCCTTTACAGACAAGTAAAATGCCTGTTCAGTGGCTGCAAAAACATTGAAACGAAACCACCTCTGGAATTAGTCGGCATTTAAAAACGCAGCAGTGTACCCTTAGACAAACAAACAAACAAACATGCCGTAACTGAGGCACTTTCAAGGCTATATGACTGCAGTAGATCCAACTTAAAATTGCCCAGCCCTAGCGGTCATACATACGCAATAGGACTATTATTCTATAATTTTGTTGTATTATTTTAACAGAAAACCAAATAATATAAACCTTTCATTTTAGCTCGAGTTTTTCCCCTTAGCTAACCCAATCACCTTACATCACGTACAGGATTTCACTTAGTACAGTTCCCAAGAATTTGAGTGCTAGACTGAGGACATTCTCTAAAAACTTACCACCTCATCCTGGAAGGTCCTCTCCGATCGGCTAGCCCTCATATCTAGCGCGTCGTTGCACATTAATCTTCTAGTCTTGCTGATAAAAAGTATCACTGTTAAAGGCCAGGACAATACCAGTATTGCAATACTCGTTAATATTGTGGCAAGGAAACAAAACATGAAGAGGATTTAACTTAAGGAAAACAGCACAAATGTCAGAAACAAACGTCATCGAGTCACATGTATTTATTTTCTAAGCTTATAGCACACAATATTTTACATACAGCAGTTTTTTTTTTAATGACCAGATTGATCTTCTTCGGGTTTTCATTTTGAACATGGGGAGAAAAGAAATTGCAATACTGGTATCGTCACGGCTCTATGTTAAAGGCAGACTCAACGATATGACATTACCACGAGGAACACCCCGCAGATAAAGATGAGCAAGATGCAAGATGTCACTCACACAGTATGTGCGTGGGTTCGCGTCACGCTGTTAAAGCATCGTAGCCAGGGCACCAAAAAGTGGAAAAGTTGAGCCTCGGGCTTCACTCTTAGTTGTTGCAGAAATTGTCCCACTATGCTATTAACTTTCTGCATCCATGTCACCAAGTCTACCTTTAATTCCAGGAATACTTCCCACTACATCCTCCCTAGACACATCAAGGAAGAGTTTGTGCATTGAATGAACCTTAACATGAGAAGTGTGACTAACATGAATCAGGAGGGAGACACTAGGCCTAGACCTATAATGCAGTCTAAAGCACTAATTACTGTTGCATCAGAATGTGGGACATAGAATGTCACCGTTAATCATGGCAGGGATAAAATGTAATTAAAGTCTTCCAATTCTGCACTGGCATTTGTCCAAAGATCTCATTCATTGAGTTTGATGTTAAAGCCTGGTTTTTACGTTCCTTTGAGTCAATTTGGGCAGACAATTCAGAAGCTGCTGAAGACTAAATGTAGGACAGTCACACTTCATCCCTGCACTTCCTCAGGGTAAGAAAACAATGAAAAAAAAAACTGAAATGTGGGTGAACCAGATGCTCTTGGAGTCTGTCCATAAGCCATTACTGTAAGGAGTTTCTATGCCCCCCATCATTTCTTCAAGCGCCTGATCAGGGTCAGCTGACTGCATGATAAGCAGGGAGTTGTGGCAAATAGCCTTGAGGTGTGGCTTACTGACTGATCTGAGGTCTCTTGAGGGCAGCCTGAGTCTGCTGGTTCCAATGGGGTTTGGGCATAATAACAACCAAACTGTTGTGATAAGAAATGTTTAAAAATAAAACGAGAACAGAATCTTGAACACAGCATTTCTGCTCCCTAGAATTCACGTTTCTTTCAACCATAAATGTTGTCATGTGTTTGTTTCCATGCAGGCAAACAATACATTCACCTCTCAGAGCAGAATCTCACTGTCATCTCCCTGCTGCCATATGTACATAGTCATTGAACCCTGGTCAGTTTACATGCATACCGTATTCTGGGGTTGGGCAGATTTACATAGTCATAACATCTTCTCATCCCAAGATGTACAGTATTACAGGCTTAGTACACAAGAGGGCGCCCCCCCCCAAAAAAAATCCATTACCAGAATTCTTACAAAATTAGCACAAGTAATAGCATATTTAGCTAGCTGCCTCAATGGAAATTCAATAACAAACTAATGAAAATAGACTTACATAAGTATTCAGACCCTTTACAGCATCGAGTCTTGGTCATGACGCTACAAGCTTGGCACATGTATTTGTGGAGTGTTTCTCATTCTTCTCTGCATATCCTCTCAAGCTTTGTCAGGTTGGATGGGGAGCGTTGGTGCACAGCAATTTTCAGGTCTCTCCAAAGATGTTTGATCGGGTTCAAGTCCGGGCCACTCAAGGACATTCAGAGACTTGTCCAGAAGCCACTCATTCATTGTCTTGGCTATGGGCTTAGGTTCATTGTCTTGTTGGAAGGTGAACCTTTGCCCCCAGTCGAAGGTCCTGAACACTCTGGAGCAGGTGTTCATCAAGGATCTCTGTGCTTTGCTCTGTTCATCTTTCCCCCGATCCCGACTAGTCTCCCAGTCTCTGCTACTGAAAAACATCCCCACAGCATGATGCTGCCACCACCATGCTTCGCCGTAGGGATGGTGCCAGGTTTCCTCCAGACATGACGCTTGGCATTCAAGCCATAGAGTTCCATCTTGGTGTCATCAGACCAGAGAATCTTGTTTCTCATGGTCTGAGAGTCCTTTAGGTGCCTTTTGTCAAACTCCAAGCGGGCTGTCATGTGCCTTTTACTGAAGAGTGGCTTCCATCTGGCCACTCTACCATAAAGGCCTGAATGGTGGAGTGCTGCAGAGATGGGAGAACCTTCCAGAAGGACAATCATCTCCACAGAGGAACTCTGACCATCAAGTTCTTGGTCACCTCCCTGACCAAGGCCTTTCTTCCCCAAATGCTCAGTTTGGCCAGGTGGCAGCTCTAGGAAGAGCCTTGGTGGTTCCAAACTTCTTCCATTTAAGAATGGAGGAGGCCACCGGGTTCTTGGGGACCTTCAAATGCTGCACTTTTTTTATCTTTTTTTTTTTAAATCTTTTTTTTAAATAAATACTCTTCTGTGCCTCGACCCAATCCTCTCTCTGAGCTCTACGGACAATTCCTTCAACCTCATGGATTGGTTTTTGCTCTGAAACGTACTGTCAACTGTGGGACGTTATATAGACAGATGTCTGCTTTTTCAAATCATGTCCAATCAATTGAATTTACCACAGGTGGACTCCAATCAAGTTGTAGAAACATCTAAAGGATGATCGATGGTAACAGGATGCACCTGAGCTCAATTTCAAGTCTCATAGCAAAGGGTCTGAATACTTATTTACATAAGGTTTCTATTTATTTATAAATTCTCAAACACAATTTAAAAAATAACATTTTGCCTTGTCATTGTAGTGTGTAGATTGAAGAGGAAAAACACTGATCAATTTTAGAACAAGGCTGTAACATAACAAAATGTGGAAAAAGGGGTCTGAATACTTTCGAAACGCACTGTAGCTTTATAGGCATTTATACCTGTAAGCTTAACCAGAGCTTGTGTGCGCACTCTGCATGTGTGTGGAGGGAACGGTCCGAACGCAATTGATTGAATGAGACAGAGGGGAAATGGAATTTAGGTAGAAGAACAGTGAGGAGCTTGGCTTGGTTTCGTTTTTTGTTGTGCTTTGCAAACATGTACAAGTGGAACACGAGAATCAAAGCAAATTAATGTTGTCATCAAAACAACATTTTGCTTGCCAGATCGAGCAGCCACAAAGCACATTCCACCAAATAGTTGTACAGTATTTTATATCTCTAGTTAAAGATTGTACATGATAAAAGGCAGCTCAAATGTTCAAGTAATTGCATAATAAAGCACTAAAAGAGCACAAACGTAGGCCTATGTGTTGTAGAAAGCTTGATACTATAATATCAGTCCAACAAATTTCATATGGCTAAAGCTGGATCATAGAAAAGACCATAAACAGCACTATCACTGACCAAGCCTGTAATCCTAAAAGCTCAAATCCACAGACAGTAAATATTTAATCCCATCTATGCCCACTAACAAAACAGCTGGAAAAAAAACAGGGGTCAGAAATCTGTTTTCCACTCAGAAAAAAAAGCATGTAATGATTAGTCTCCCTTCCACACAACATACTTACAGGATTGTTATCGAGGTTGTCCTTTTATCAAAATGAACTAATGCTTAAAACACACATCCGGGATAAGGGTGGTGGGGTTTTAATTCATACATTCTGTCATGCAACAATTATTATCTGGATTAAATACATATAATTGGGTGTATCACAGAAAAAAGCCACCCTGCAGTAGAGTTTACCCTGGCATTGCAGACAATTCATGCACATCCACAAGACCATCGGTGGCAATTGAAAACCTGCCTAACAGCTAGCTTTTAGTGCAAATGTTGATCATGGAACACTCCTGTTCTGATGTCATTTGACTCCACACGGACACATTGTTGTGGTCAAATGTGACTCGTTTCAGGAAACTAAGCGTATGTCACAGGTCACTACTTCACAGGAGAACCATTTGAAAGTAAACTTTCTAAAAAAAAAAATCAAAATGTGTTTTTGGCAGAAATGCCTTCTGGAACATGTGAACTTCCACGTGCCTTAAAAACAGACTTGTATGCCATCTGTAAATACGAATACAATTGTTAAATTACGAGCCTAGTTGGTTTAGCCACAGAAAAATCCAGCAACCTTCCAGCTAGCCATGATAGGCTGAGATGAGTGGGCTGGACACGAGTTCAGATAAGTCTGCCATGTAGCACGCTGTCTATTTGAGCTATTCAGTATGTGTAGGTAATCCTGTCTAACGCTGCTTAAAAAATCTATATCACGTAAGGAGAACTGCATAAGTGTTGCGCTCCACTTTCTGTAGGACCAAGTTTTGAAATCAGTGGAATTAGAGTATGATAGCTAAGGAGATAGAAAACACCTGTCTCCGGATTACATCTTCAAATGAAGCAAGTATCCATTTCAATAGAATGTCACTGCGACAACTGTTGATAGACGTAGCTAGTAAAGTCACTCTGGCTATCTTACTCTGATGTCTGAGTGTACCAGAGCGTAGAATAATTGACGAATTTATCAACGCTCAACACCTGTTGAATATGGCCGGTGTCAGTAAACATGGGCAAAAAAAGCATAAATTGGTGCAGTCACCGACACTCTGGATAATATAAAACCAGCCTAAACAGCTCTACTAGTGCGAGTAAAATGGTCAGTGAGCTGTTCTCTCATGCGTGTCTGGAAGTAGCTAGCAAGCTAGCCAACGTTAACCAGTTAGCTTGGGTGCTTGACTGTTGTTGTTAGGACAGAATGCTTGGCTCAACCCTTAAAGAGATGGGTGGGGCTAAAGCTTAAGAGGGTGTGAACAATGAAGTGGTGTAGGTACAAAACCATTTAAAGGCTATTTTCTTAAAGGCGAGACTACACGTTTATCAACTTTCATAGCAGAATTACTTACCAATTGTTCCTCAGATGCAGTGTATGATGTACCATTTTGTAGCTCTGTGTATCTGCTTTTATCCTATGTAAAAAAATATATATATAAAAAAATTGCTACATAATACCGAATCAAGGTGGTAGTTGTAGGAATATTTGCTTGCATTGCAAGAGCACCATTTGCATGTCACCTTAGAATAACCTGATGAAGTACTCTGTTAATCAGATGAGGTTACCATATTTGTTTGAACTACTACTCTTTGTTGATATAATGTTGCAAATGCAAGAACTGCTCTTCTCAATAAACATGGGTTCGGTTCCACTGTATACTTCCAGATTTCTTATGTAATTCACATTGAATTATTTTTAGCTGGATTGGAAGTTTATGTAAAAAAAAAAGTTTGGGTAGCTACCACTACCAACACAGTTACACTGACCACCTCAACCGATGGCATACTAATGTCTTGCATCAATGGAAACCTGTGAGGCAGCAAACGCCATCTTGTTCGCTGCCGCTTGTAGGCCTACTGGGGCTGACGAATCAAATCTAGCTAACTACTGTAGCTACTACCAATGAAGATGGATTCAGTTTCATTGTATGTGACATTTGAAAATGTGCAATCTCTATTTAATGCAACATGTGAAATGGCCCCGAGGTGTAGATCTGGATGTACAATATTACCTGAATATACAGTTTAACGATGTTTTACCAAACAACCCTGGTTCAACAGCAGTGACCTCAACACTACTCACGTTAGCACACACTTCACTAGCCAACTAACGTTAGCTAGCTACAGTATATCAGACAAGGGACGTTTTCAGCAGGGTGCGCTGTGGATGATCAGAAAGAGGGGCAGACAAGAATCAAACAGAAAAGAGACAACAAAATATAGTACAGAATACTGTTTCGGCATTCCTGTCGCCCCCGTGTTGGACTTGTGTTAATTCCAGCACCTAAAAGGGGTTAGCGAGTGTTGCTGGCCAATAAAATCCAATTATCTTGTTAGCTAGTATAGCCGAGTCGTTAAAGCCAGCAGTAGCCATTTAATTTGATTAAGATGTACAGCACCAAAGCCAACGAAAGCAATTGTGCTACCGTTAAGGTGGGGGATAAATTGCACAAATTGATTTTGTCAACCTGCAGCTAGTGTTATAACTGCCATCTAGCTATAGTTAGCTAACGTCGTTAGTTAGTCTTGCTAACGTTAGTTACCGTCAGCTAGCTATACAGTTAACGTTCTGTGTGGGTTGGCAAATCAAATGCCATGTCGAAAAAGTGGTCATACTTCACCAAAAGGGCATATTTAACAATGGCTCAATTTATTTGAACATAGACCATAAACATTATCGGGGCCCAAACTAGCCTGACTAATTGACCACTCAGATTCCAAATGAACGTTAGCTACCTAGTGCTTGCATTTAGGCCATTGGTCGTCCATCTAAAAAATGTTAGCCGGCTAACAAGTAACTACGTTAAATAAATGTCGTTTAAGTTCATTTTAGGGATAACGAAGCACGACTAATATGTTTAATGTAAATTAAGTTATCTGGGCAACATTGTTGTAGCTAGATACAGGTGTAAGTAACTGTACACCTAGGCTAGCTAAATTAGCAAACTAACGTTAATTAACTGGTTAAAGTGTTTGCTGTCAGTAACGTTAGTTAGCTACCATGTCAGTTTCTCATGAATTTGACAGAGTCCAAACCCGTCCCTGCAAAGAACCCAGGCTGTAAAATATATGTAGGCTACTGTAGTCTGTGTAGCTAAACACATACGGTAACGTTACATTGCTAACGGTGTAGCTACAGTTAGCACTGTCAACTGGAAAACAAGCAGAGCCCTCTCGGCTAAACGAACGCGCGTTAGCCAACGACCCCACCACCGGGCAGTTGGCTAATCTATTACATCGACCAATAATACCACTATTGTATGTTTGAATTGCAAATGTGCAACATTTCACCGTCCCTTACCTTTCTCTCAGTTGGCGTTGGCTTTTTTTTTTTTGGCATTGACTGGAAGAGGTAGCTAACGGTGTATATACCTCCAATCCACGCACCAACTAACGCCAGTGAACCGCTAGTTTGCAAATCCCAGTCGGAGTTTTTTTTTTTTTTCAACAACCTGGGAAAGCAATCACTCCACTCCCTGCTGGTGACTTGACGCTGATTGCCTGTATTTGCAACTGTAATCTCAACAATCGGTTTCCACTAATGTCTTCGCCCGATTTATATTTCATTTAGAAGCCACTTCCTCTTCGTCTATGACACCAGCCTGTTTAGCCGCCCTTTCTCAGTAGTCACTCTCTTTTTCACCCCGCCACCGAACAGCGAAGATGGGCGCGGTAACCCTGCACTCAGCTATGGGAAACCCCACGCTCTGCAGCAGCGCTCGCACACGCACAAAAGGAATTTGGCAATTCGTTTAGAAAAAAAATACAGTAGGCCTAGTAATTCATGCAAAATACCAAATTATAAGTCCAATAAATTGATCATTCATCTTGGTATATTTTGTCTTTACAGTAGTTCATAAAATGATATTCTATACTACAGCTACATATAAGCCTTTTACAGAAAATTATGTTTTGACTCAAACACATAAGGATCAAGTTGGCGGCACCAGTTTGGGTGGGTGGGCAGGGGACTGCCCGCCTGCTTGCCTAAGTACTATGTGGCCTTGTGGTTAGAATGACCTCCCTGAGATTGGAAGGTTGGGAGCTCGATCCCTTGCCGAGTCATACTAAAAATGGGACCTGATGTGTTTCTGTTTGGCACTCAGCATTCAGGAGATAGATTGAGTGTAAGGCGCTGCAATAAACTAGCACCGTGTCCAGGGACTGTACTTGTACATCAAGCTGCCTCACACTACAGAGACAGGCTTGTGCAAGGTTACTTAGTTATGAACAGATCTCCGACCCAGGATTAGTTTTGGATTGTGTTTGTGTATCTGCTGGGTATTTATATATTTTAAAAAGTGTTCTAGACCCGTAAAAAAAACTTAAGCCCTTTTTCATATCTAAAATCTGTTGCTAAAATAAAACCAAGGTAGAAACATGTTCTGACCAAAGGATCCATGAGCCAAAAGCTTTTTCTTACTGGTGATGACTGTGAATCCCCATGAAACAGTAGCAATTTCTAAATGTTCCCTATGATGCTTCTTTCGTTGAATTGAAGTCCTCTGCGCTATTAGAAATAACCTTTGGCTCTAAGGTTGTACTAAAGAGATTCACTCGGGACTGCAAAGCACCTGCTGAAAAAGACTCCTACTCCCCAGTAAAAAGGCACATGACAGCCCGCTTGGAGTTTGCCAAAAGGCACCTAAAGGACTCTCACAACTACAGAGAGATCCTTGATGAAAACTTGCTCCAGAGTGCGCAGGACCTCAGATTGTGGTGAAGGCTCACCTTCAAACAGGACAACGACCCTAAGCACACAGCCAAGACAACACAGGAGTGGCTTCGGGACAAGTCTCTGAATGTCCTTGAGTGGTCCAGCCAGAGCCCAGACTTGAACCTGATCTAACATCTCTGGGGAGACCTGAAAATAGCTGTGCAGCGATGCTCCCCATCCAACTTTGAGAGCATATACAGAGAAGAATGGGAGAAACTCCCCCAAATACAGGTGTGCCAAGCTTGTAGTGTCATACCGAAGAAGACTCTTTTTTTGTAACAGTTTTTGCTTTGTCATTATGTGTAGATTGATGAGGGGGGGAGACAATGTAATCAATTTTAGACTAAGGCTGTAACGTAATAAAATGTGGAAAAAGTCAAGGTGTCTGAATACTTTCCAAATGCGCTATATACTAATCATATGTATGTTTAATTTGTATTATCAAAAGGATTTATATTGACAAATGACATGCCAGAAATCAGCCATATTTAACAGATGTATGTGAATCTCAAGGCACTGTAGTTCCAGCAAGTACAGAATAGATATCTCTTGGAAAAAGTGTAAACCCATCCCCTATATACAGTACCATAAAAAGTCTCCTTGTACAACTAACCCGGGGGAAAGGGTAACAGAGATTCTTGAGTAATAAAAAAAGGTAGATTTAGTCTCACTATGAATCGTGTCGGTGTACATCTCCTGTCAATTTCTCTAGCACCAAACAAAATGGCAAGTAACCTTTTGGAAGAATTCATCTATTTTTCTATAATTTGTAGGATTCTACAATTTGTCAACATGGGCTCATATTTGATACGTATTACATTTTCTTTAAAACTGACCTTTGGCCTTGGACATGAGCGTAAACATTTAGTAGTTAAGTACTTTCTTTGTACTTCTTAATCTGAGTGCGTTATTTACAGGCCTACTTGACATAACATATTTGGATGATTGAACTTTACTCAGTTCCATCAAAAGTTATTTGTTATTTACAGGCCTACTTGACATAACATATTTGGATGATTGAACTTTACTCAGTTCCATCAAAAGTTATTCGTTATTTACAGGCCTACTTGACATAACATATTTGGATGATTGAACTTTACTCAGTTCCATCAAAAGTTATTCTTATTCAGTCTTTTTTTTTGCTCTAATACAAGAACAGATCACTGAGTATAAAAGTGTTTTCGAGATGTTTGATGAGGAAGGAAATGGAACAGTGAAGACACAGGAGCTGGAGCGACTGATGAGTTGAATGGGAATCAATCCCACCAAGAGAGAGCTCCTTCAGATGGCCAAAGATGGTGAGCATATCGTTCACAATATGGCCTTCATTTTAACGTGACCATTGATATGTTTTATGTGCATAATATATAATCTTAACTATTTATTTGAGCAACTAATACAATGTTATCTACCATATTAATGATATGCTGTATTGTACAATTAACTTGTATAGCTGAAAAAAAAAGTCAACAATGCTTGTATTCCACTGTCAAATTTTTGTATGAAATTTTATCAAATGGTGCTGTTCTTCTCACACAGATGAGGGATGAACTTTTTCTGTGAAGATTCATTTTCAAAACCATTGTACTGTAACATAACATGTAGGATTTCTCTGTTATCACTAGATGCCAGTGTTTCACTGGGATTCACTTGTAAAATACTAGAACTCAGGTCTAGGCAATTAGTTTATCTCTGTCTTTAGTTCATCTCTGTCTTTAGGAATGTAATACATTCCTTACCACCAATAAATACCAACCACCCAGTACGGATACATATTGATTCCACTAACAACGTTAAAGACATCCTTAACTTTCCTCTTTATTTTTATTTATTCAAAATGCATCCAAAGAAATTGTATAACTAAGGCTGTCAAATTCTCATTTGGTTTCCTATTCACAGCTATATATAGCCAGTGGTAATATCTCCCTTATCACCTGTTTTTGTGTCATCACAGGAAAAGGTACTTTTAACTGTGAGAGCTTCCTGGCTTTGATGGCATTGGTTCATGAAAGTGCGAGGGGCCAACATGCTGTGCTACGAGCTGCTTTCAAGGTGTTTGAGAAAGAGGCCGAGGGATATATCGAGTGGAATACCCTGAAGTAAGCCTAACAATACCTACAGCAACTATGGCTTGATTCCAGTTTAGATACCTTTTTTGCAGACTGTTCTTCCCCAATATGTACTTAAATAACTTTTAGAATCAGTAACAAACCACCTCTATTTGCAGGTATGTGTTGATGAATGTAGGAGAACCACTGAATGAGTTAGAGGCAGAGCAAATGATGGAGGCAGATAAAGATGGATATGAAAGCTTCAATTATGAAGGTAAGAGTAGATTAGTCTCTTTTGTTTCTATCTTGTTGAGAATAACCTGGATAAGGTTGAACAAATAACCTTTATACCATTAAAAGCATAACATTTTCTTCCCAGAATTTGTGAACATGATGACTGGAGGCTCCTTCAAGATGAGCTAAGTGAATCAAAGAAGGCAAACATGAATAGGCAACATTATATTGGTCAGGGTTGACAGTGTAGGTTACTGTTATGAACATCATGCTTCACCGGTTTTGATCATGCATGTTGATAAAACAAGACAATTGCTTTCAATGTTGGTCTTGAAGCATGCAGATGTTTATATTTTAATTCATATAAAGATGTGGCTATTACTACCTTGTATGCTGACAGATTGACTTTTGGTGTAAATATAGTAATTCATATGTATGATTTCTTAAAATGACAACAACAAAACATCTGTACAACCTTAAGGTACTTACTATATGAATGAAAAGGGCTTGAGTGAAAGCACCTTGGCCTCACTGAGAATCTCCAGTCCCTTGCCTTTTTAGAGGATATTCATCAAAGGGTTACATTTCCAAGGCCAGCCACCCCCTCTGTCTGATAGCATCTGGTCTGCCCAACCAATAAATCCCATTCTCATCCCTAAAGCCAGATGGACAGCTCGGCGAGCCAACGGCAGCTGTCGCTTACACCCCATCCGACCTATCACAGGAGGGATGGGGGCTTTGGATCACAGGGCTATGGTTGCAGAATCCCTGGAGCTTCTACTGTTATATGAAACACAACAAGGGGCAAGGTAGGGGAACAGGTCTAAGGAGGCAAGGAGAGATCGACAGAGAATCCTTTGGAAGCAGCTAGTGGTTGGGTTGCTTTGTATGGAGTGGAGCAGCGGTGAAAACGAGTGTGTTTCCCATGTAAACAGCCCCTCAGTTAGTGGAGCAGCTGCCTGCGTTACTGCTGAAGAGCAGGGAGAAGCAGAAGAGGAGGAGGTGTAGAGAGGGGGAAACGTTCCTTCTCCTTGAGATATTACGCCTCCTCTATCTTGTTGCCTCCTACGGCTCCTTTTAATTTTTTTTTTAAATAGTGCTTCTCCTACCACATCGACGAAAGGTAGGTACTGACATAACATATACCACTAATCTGGGAGGGCATTTAAGGCGAGCTTGCATGTCACGTTGGCAGGATTAAAAGCCTTTATTTATTTATACTCATTGGCTTACAGAGGAATGATCACTGTGCAACAACATTCCATGGTGTGAATAAGACTAAGAGATAAACATGTTATATTATGAACATTTTATGTTGACTGTCTTTGCACTGTATTTGATCTCTAATTGGACAGTGACAAAGGCTGAGACTTTGCTCTTGGTTTTGATTGGTTGAGAGCTTGCACTGCACATGTTCCTCATTTGGTGAACAGACTGGCATGCAGGCAGGCTACATTCTGAGGGGGGCGGGACCCGGGATGGCTCATGTGTCTTTGTTTTCACTGTTTGTGTGACACTATAGTAGGGGGTCGGATGTCTGCCATACTATCGGCCAACAATATACATGGCATAATTCAGCATTTCATTACATTGACCCTCTAATTATATCTTATGAAGGCTTAATGAAGCCTTCATAAGCCCTTTATAAAGTCTATATAGATCCATGTCTGGGGGTTTGTTTTCCTCTGTATTGTATCTGCTTTGTTCTGACACCGTTTTCTCTCCTTCTGGTGCCCACATCCTGCCCACAACACTACCTGCTGCCCTGTCGGCACAACGGGTTATGGGGTTCAATCTGATGGAATCAGGGGTGGGGACGTATATGCTCTCACCTACTTCTACAAACACGTACTTTTACGTAGTGAAATTCTAGTCATGTCATGAGCACTGTGACAAACAGACAAGATTATTTTGCATTTAGTTTAGTAGTTATGGATGATGTATCTTGGTGGCAGATTGTTTCGTCATTTAAATCAAGATACACACCTGACTAATTTCGGCAGGTGACCAGAGGCTTTTGGCTTTATTTATATAATCCGAATTAAAATCCCCTCCTGTTTGACAAATGTGTCCCTCAGACCTCAAACATGCTACCCACCTAAACCTCTTCCCACTCTTTCCAAACCGTTTGCGGAAGGAAGGATGTTTGTGGCCTGTCATACACACACACACATGCACACCCAAAACCAACCTCCAATCAAACCAGAGCCATATGATATGCTATTGTAGTGTGCATAATATGTCTGTTTGTTTTCTGATCTGAAGGTGTAAAATGATCCGTTTCAGGTTCTGCCTGTAGAGTGTGTTCTGGTGTGCTCAATGCATTCCCAAAGCTTCAGTATACCTCAGTCCAGAGAGAGACAACCTGTGGCTGTTGTGACACACATGGGTGACTGAGATACAGAAAAGAGACACATTGAGACACCCACAGCAGTGGAACACAACAAGACAGCTCTCTACATTCCTCGGTTGTTTCATCTCAGCTGAAACCATGGATTCGACCATGGCCAAAACCACCGCTAGCTTTCTCTCCACTGTCTCCAGCATGACCCCCACCTCCATGACCTCCCTCCTCGCCATTACCACGGACGCAAGGATGGAACGGGACAATGTCACCGCATCCAGAACAACACTCATGACCAGTACCATTACTATAACAACAACCAACGAGACAAGCTACAACGCCACCAAGCTGCCAGAGGTGGCGTTAGAAGGCCCGGGGATGGGCATGGTGCTGGTGCCCTTTGGCATCATCACTGTAATTGGCCTGGCATTGGTCATGGTAAGACAGCAATCGCTTTATTCACTACCTAGTTTCCATGCCCACAAAATATGTCTGTTTGTCATGACAGTGTGAACGAGTCGCTTTTGCCCCTTTTATCTAATGAACAATGTGTCTCCCTGTGCCCCACCATGTCTCCCATCCCAGATGTTGTATATCAGGAAACGGAAGAGGTGAGGACATTAACTTTAATTGCAAAGTAGTTCATTATATAAGAGTTAGCAGTTCACGTTATCAGCCGGATTTGTGAAAGGGAGGGCTGTCCTTCATGCATATTCAAATAATCATAGCATTGACTCTCAGTAATGTGTGTTTCTCACATTTCATTAAACGTTTCAATACGAGATACATTTTTCTAACCTTTTCGTTCCCCCTCTGCCTTCTGCCCTGTGTTCACCGCCCAGACTGGAGAAGCTGAGGCACCAGCTGATGCCCATGTATAACTTTGACCCAGCAGAGGAACAGGATGACCTGGAACAGGAACTACTGGACCACAACCGGGACGGCAACCTCACAGGATCCAATAACAAGGTACTATATACACTACAAGCCTGAAGCAATGCTGCGGCTGCACTCCCATGTTCAATGATACTGATAATCTACCGTAGATCTGCGATGATACACAGAAGTCTTAGCGGTTCCATTATGTTCAGACTCATCTTGAATCGCCGGCAGCGATCTATTGTTCACTGATCTACAGTTATATTATATTATATCCGGCAGTTGGAACCAAAAATCGCACATTTGGACTCATCAGACCAAAGTACAGATTTCCACCGGTCTATTGTCCATTGTTTGTGTTTCTTGGCCCAAGCAGGTCTCTTCTTCATATTGGTATCCTTTAGTAGTGGTTTCTTTACAGCAATTCAACCATGAAGGCCACGCAGTCTCCTCTGAACAGTTGATGTTGAGATGTGTCTGTTACTTGAACTCTGTGAAGCATTTATTTGGGCTGCAATTTCTGAGGCCGGTAACTCTAATGAACTCTGGGCCTTCCTTGCCTGTGGCGATCCTCATGAAAGTCAGTTTCATCATAGCGCTTGATGGTTTTTGCGACTGCACTTGAAGAAACTTTCAAAGATCTTGAAATCTTCCGGAATGACTGACCTTCATGTCTGAAAGTAATGATGGACTGTTGTTTTTCTTTGCTTATTTGAGCTGTTCTTGCCATAATATGGACTTGGTATTTGACCAAATAGTGCTATCTTCTGTATACCACACCTCTACCTTGTCACAACACAACTGATTGGCTCAAACTTATTATGGAAAGAAATTCTACAAATGATCTTTTAACAAGGCATACCTTGTTAATTGAAATGCATTCCAGGTGACTACCTCATGAAGCTGGTTGAGAGAATGCCAAGAGTGTGCAAAGCTGTCATCAAGGCAAAGGGTGGCTAATTTGAAGAATCCAAGATATAAAATATATTTAGATTTGTATAACACTTTTCTGGTTACTACATGATTCCATATGTGTTATTTCATAGTTGTGATGTCTTCACTATTATTCTACAATTTAGAAAATAGTACAAATAAAAACCCTTGAATGAGTAGGTATGTCGAAAGTTGACTGGTACTGTAAGTATATCTATATAAGTAATCGATTCACTTTCCACCCCTTTCTTTGTTCCTAACGCTACATCACTAAACAGATGTAATAAGCAGTCATAGCAGGGGCAGATTCATTATTCATTGGCTACAAAATATTAATACAAAACAGTTGATATGACTGCTTATGACCATGGCAGTACAAAATAATATGGTGTCTCATGTCTCACAGTTATACCATTTTGCCCCCACCCCACCTCCTGTAGACTCTCACAACCTCCCAGGGGATGACGCAGAGACCCAGTCGCCTGGTCTTCACAGACGTAGCCAACGTTCTCAATGCATAACAGCACTCTTCCATGCATGAGAGGGGACTGGGGACTAGCTGTCCCATCATAGAGATCTGTCGCTCAGGAAAAAAAAAGGAAAACTGGATTGAAGGCCATGGAAACAGACTGATGTTTGGTGTATGTTTTTTTCAGGGTGGGCTATAAGGGAATTCTGATGTTTTAGTTGTGGCGTAGTCTTATTTTCATTGTCTACAGTTTATAACTTGTCGTCAGTGACTGAGTTGGGAATTATGGGGAAACGATGCGAGTAATGATTTTGCACTGGTTGTTATTGGTTGCACAAATACTTCCAAGTGTGGTGCATTGTGGGATCGCTGTCTTTCTCTGCAGTTCTAGTGATATTGGTGGCAGAATTGCTGGAGCTCCCACCTCGTTCTCTAATGAGAACGTTGTCTCGAATGTATTATTTATTTTCCACACGTTTGTATTTTGCTGCTAAATGTAGACAACCACATTGGACAAGTGACTCCCTATAAAACGGGTTATGCTAAATGTTGAACTGCTTCCATAATGGTGGTGGATAAGAGACCTGGACGTTCTGCACATTGGGAAACAAGAACACAACATTAGGAGATCTGGAGAACTATTACTGCTGCAGGACAATGCCTGGGGAACTGTAACCCACCTAGTGTACACTACTATACTGTAATGTACTCACACAAGTCCAAAATGTGTCCTTCAGCACTTACGCCTCTATGGGAACTCTCCATTTGCCATCAGAGTATTACTAGTAGTGTGTTTCCTCGATAACAAGTAATAAAGCAGCTGGTTTCTATACACTAAAACAGAGTATCTAAACCACAGTATTTTGACGACCACTTATTGTGCTAAGATTGTTTGATGAACACATGACAAACAAACAAATATGTGAACCTTTTTATTGGTTACAGAAAGGCCAAGTAGCACCTCTATACTTATGCAAACACACAACGAAGCGAGACAGATCAGAGTCAAATTAGAAAACAGCCATTTGAGTTGCGTATTCAAGTTCAAATGGATTGAAATCCAAAATAAATCAAAACAATATATGAAAGACTAAAATAAAAAGGGAGACCTTTTCATCGATCGCAAACACAAAAAAGATTAAAACTGGAGATGTTACAAGATAAGAGAACCTAACTACTCTATTCAATATTTAAAAACCCTCATACAATAAAGCATAACAGCAAGTACATGAAATAAACTCCTAAAATGTTTATACTGAATATATCAATATCAGTCAGCTCATTTAGAGCAACACTGTGATTAAAATATAGATAGTGGCTATCCTGACATTGCTGAGGTATGACTGTGGTTAGGTTAGGAGGCACTCTTACTGACGTCATAGTACAGTACTTTGGGTTTATTTACCTACAGATGTAGGATCTTCATTTGATCCAGTTTGCTACAGCAGAAACATAATCCTGCAGCAACAAGAAATGTGAATTATTATGTGGATTACATTTTTGTAAGGTTTGATACATTTTTCATTAGAGCAAATCAAGTCTGAAATTTCAAAGTGGAATTCACAACCTTAAGAAGCCGTTTTCAATCTCATATACTACAAGTTTACATTTCCTGCAGTGCAAGGAATAATCTCAGCAACAAAAATGTGGTCAAATTAAGATCCTACATCTGTATACAGTATGCTGTTACGGACAAAGTGAGATGAGTGGACCTCTGATATAGTTGTTCCATAGCTATGGTAAGATTGCAGGGGACAAGCAAAGCTAAAAACCAGCCAGTCACCCCTCTGAGGGCCAAAGCAGACTAGTTTCAGAGGTAGTCCACAGCGCAAACAGTGATGCCATCCAAAGAGGTGAAGTAACAAGAGGTTGGAAAAGAGTCACAGACATACTAACTTGCAATTGGCAGAAAACTAAACGTTTGAACTTTCCCTAGAAAAAGATTGCACGTGGATAAGTCCACGCACTCCAGAAATACATTACAGTAAGATCCAAAACAAAGTGTTAACTCACTATTTCACGTCACTTCACTGACACCAGTTCAACTAATGTAAGGATTGTTAATGCAACACATCTGTAGTGTGAAAGTGAAAGCTTGAAATGAAGTAATGATCGCATGGTATCTTATGTAAAAAGTGAAGAGAGGGAAAAATGTAAGGGCTCACAGAGGTCGTGATAAATCTTTTTTTTTTTTAAGTCATGAGTAAGTAACCAACTACAGTAAACAGTAAACTATTGGGTCATTTTGAACCCAGGTAGATAGACCAAGGCCTCGATTCAATCAGATCGAGTGTTAACCCACGTTAGCCGACATCCGCATAGGTGATGTTTTGGCAGTGTTAGAGGTCCAGTATTACTACGGCAGGAGCTAACTCATCATGTGTGTCACCAACCCTTCCCTTCCTTATTATCCCTATCCCTGCGTTAGCCCAAAAAGGCGATAGAAAGTGTAGGCTCTATCCATGATAGAAATGATCCATGATAGATCTGTTGGATATAAAGTCGGGTGTGGTTTCGTTCCATCCAATGGCAGTGTCCGCGATAAGGTAACTCAGGGAGCCGCTTGTGGATTTGACAGCTCCAACGCAGTTCCCCCTCCAAAAACAACCGATATGTGAATGTAGCACGGATCTGATAGAATCTAGACCCAAGTCTTATCTCAGATATTTCATCAGAGCATTACCACTAAAGGCTGCTGCTGGGACCCGCTTAAAGAGTCAGTCAGCGTGGAAGTGAGAGTGCGAGGCTAGTGGGTACAGTGTGTATGGGATTGTCCTGAGTAGGTGTGTGTGTGTGTGTGTGTGTGTGTGTGTGTGTGTGTGTGTGTGTGTGTGTGTGTGTGTGTGTGTGTGTGTGTGTGTGTGTGTGTGTGTGTGTGTCTTTTTTTTTTTTTTTTGGTATGGGGAGAGGCTATAAAGAGTTCTCCTCTGCTTTTCTGTGACTGAGGTAGACTGAAAGGCATAGGAACTGAGGTGAGTTATGGTCTTAATGAGGTTTATGTGTGTCAAGTAATATTGTGAATGTCAAAAACAGATCAGAAATACACAATAAAAATTGAATAATATCATAACTGAGTAGAATAACACATGAATCACACCTGAATAGCTATGCGCATAGCCATATTAAGGCAAAAAATACCTGGGGGCCATACTTGTGAACAATAGAACAGGTTGAAGATTTAGTTTAAGCAATCAGCCAATTAAAATCGTTGATGTAGTTGTACGTGATCAAAGGCTACATGTTAGCTGTTCCCATTACATAACCTGCCACATGCTAAGCTCACCAGGTGGCTGTATATATGTGTATTTATATCTGGTTGAAATTCTGTATCAGCTAATCAAAATATGTACTTGGACATTATCCAACACTTGTCCATGGAAGCGCCCTTAACAGAAGTCAAATGGCAGGATCTGCTATTCAAAGTTACTGAAACAACACAAGCAACTTCAAGTGGACAATTAGCTCACAGTGTCGCCAGCCTGGTTCCTGGTACCATTTGCCGTTTGCGGCAAGCTTGAATCCCAGGGGAGATAATGTTTTTTCCTTTGAAATGTAGAATGACAGTTATTGTGATAGTATGTAGTGCAGCCAGAACCTTGTAAATTAAGATTGACAAATATCTTTAATGAGGACCTTTTTGGAGTCCATCTTGCAGACCGACACCTAGGCTACTGCTACGCATGGGGTGTAGTGCTGCCAGTGCCGGAACGGCGCTCCACCACCTCCCAGAATGGTGCTTCTTTAATAAAGTTTGGATCAAAGCTGAATCGGTGTCTCGCAAGACACTTAATGATTCATTTGTATTTTGCATAGGCCTAACATACCGAATATAATATCATCGTATAAGATTACTGTTAGACCAAAAACACCACTTAATTTCTTATGTAGGCTGCACTTATACGTACAATATTATATATGTATTATTAAAGGAAAATTCAACTCACAAAACTACCTTTAGGTATTTCTTTAGACCACTGTTGATGTCAGCAATCGAGTTTTCAAGATGTAGAACTTTAAAATACAGAAAGTGTCTCAGTTTGATGCGTATTGCAGAACACATCACACTGTGACACTATGTATTTTCAAAGTTCTATATTTTGTAAATACTTTTTGGACGATGTAGGATCAACTTAAATGTTGCATAGACCTCCTTTATATTTTCTCTGTAAAAAGCACATGGATGTATGTGGAACGGACAAGCAAAAACATACGATTTTGTTATATGTGTGATAACAAGCTTTGTCGAACGTAACGTTGGTGAGTAGCCTAGTCAAGGACGCGATGATCCTGCAATATCGTCACTCTACACTAGAGACCAAGTGAAGTGGAACAAAAGTAAAACATTGAATTTGGAGGTTTAAATATATCCCTCTGGGCAAGTTCACCTATTTTAAGAAATGCCATTGGTTTGTGTAGAAAAAGTTTAAGATCTTTGATAGGCAGATGCAGGATTTGTTAGGAAATAATCACTGCCACCTGGTGAGGTTAGCATAGGGCTAAATGTGCCAGGTTATTTAATGGGAACAGCCAACGTGTAGCATTTGATCATATCCAACTATGTCAACAATTTAAATTGGCAGATGCTTAAACTTGAACAAAAACTTGTTCTAACGTTCGCAAGTATGGCCCCCTAAGGTTTTATTGAGTGTGGTTAGAGCAATGTAGTAAAAACAAAACCTGATGTGTGATGTGAAGTCATGTCATGTCAGACTTAATTCTGTTCATGTTCATGTATACCCATTCCAACGTATATCTAACAAAATATCCCCGTGTTTCTTCACAATCAGGACAGACAGTTACGTTTAAGCCGAGCTCCTGCGTGACAATAGGGTCAAATGGGTCATGAATCTTGTCCCGGTAATGTGTTTTGAAATGTCAGTCACATTTGATGACAACAGCTGCATCCTTTTTTTTTTTTTAAACCCTCCCCACCATTAACACCACAAACACATACACGCACGCATCAACCAATCTCTGAACAGCCCCACCCACTGACCCGAATCCTAAGTAATCAATCAACTGACCAAAGCTATGTCCATCATTGATCCAGCCTCAGTGCTGGACAGACTCCAGTCACAATACCACCATCAGGCCTACTGTTCTACAAAGCAGGGCTATTATCTGTTGTTTTTGGAATCCTCATGACAATGGAGGTTAGATTGTACACCTCTTTGTCTCTGCCCAAACCTTGAGGTAGTTTTGTGGCACATTGTCTACTCCCCCTCTGCCACTTCCTGGGCTGGAGCCTGAGATGGCGAAGCCTCAGTGGGCAGAGACTGTGAGGGGCCCTCAGTTTCTTCTGAAGGACTCTGTGACAAAACACAAACATACAGACATTAGTGTGCGTGTGTGTGTGTGTGCGCAATGATGTACTTGTATGAGTGTGTAGATGAGTGATGTGGGGAAATAGGTCTGGCTGTGAGACCAAGAAATGCTAGGGAGAAGACGGTTATGTCAGGAAACCAAGACGACAGGGGAAGAGAGCAGTTATATCAGGTTTCCCCTCTCAGCATTGACTCATTCTTCCCCTTCTCATGTCTGTGTCTGAAAGATGGAGTCTTAACGGTTTCAGTTCTTAATGTGTTTTAACTTCTTTGAAACTCGCCTCTGCAGTGAAAACTGTGATAAGATGGATGAGGGTGTTGAGTGACGTTGGCCTCTTTTTGTGCATGCTGTTGGTGTAATCTGTTGATTCTCTGAAAGAAGGTGCTGTATGAACGGAAGTGTCTCGTGCACTCCGCCTTAAGCTCAGGCCTATATGCACCTCCATGAAAGTAGCGGTCAAGTACAATAGGTAAGAGGAAACATTGTTTGGAGAAAAAACAAACATAATATGACCTATTATGCTGTACTAACAATATCTCTTACCTGCTGTTCCTGGATCACCTCTTGAACTACTTTCTGGGGCTGTGGAGAAGAATAACAGTGACAGAAGGAGAAGAGATAAAACATTCAACGAATCAGTAAAACTCTTCATCGCATAGCTCAGAGGTGGACAACTTCAATTGTGAAGGGGGGGGGGGGGGTTGCTATGTTTGTCTTGTAATCAGTGGCTGATTTAGACCTAGGACACCAGGTGAGGGGGACGCTCCTCCTGTCAATCAATGACATCAGTCAGGAAAAACAGGAGGGCCCTACTGCCCTTAAGGACTGGGGTTGTACATCCCCAGATTATGAAGAGAGATAGGAGTCTAGAGACATTTGAGATATATGTCTCATTACATTCGTGCACATGAGTGAGTTTGTATGTTAGTCCCATACCCATTTCCTTGGCCGGCCCCGAGGTCTTCTCTCCCCGACTGGCTGTACTTTCTGACACAGAAAGGATGGAGGATAAAGCAGAGAATATTGTATTGTTTTTTTTTATTTAGACATAAGGCCATGTCTACTCACAACCGTATTGTTGCAATTGTTATTTTCTGTTCAGCTCCTGTGCCTAGTTTGACACTTTATTTTTTATTGAATATTTCATAATAACTATATACATGAACATGAGAGGTTGATCTTACCTTGGGTGTGGCACGAGGCCCCTTGTTCTTGCTTCCTCTGGGTCGTCCTCTGGGTCTCTTTGGGGTTGGGGGGCCAGTGGGCTCCTGGGGAGAGCAAGAGCAAAATAAGGAACTGCCATACGGTTGGTACTCTGAATCTATCCACAGCAAAAAAAGGAACTGCCATATGGTTGGTACTCTGACTCTATCCACAGCAAAATAAGGAACTGCCATACGGTTGGTACTCTGACTCTATCCACAGCAAAATAAAGAGCTGCCATACGGTTGGTACTCTGACTCTATCCACAGCAAAATAAGGAACTGCCATACGGTTGGTCCTCTGAATCTATCCACAGCAAAAAAAGGAACTGCCATATGGTTGGTACTCTGACTCTATCCACAGGAAAATAAGGAACTGCCATACGGTTGGTACTCTGACTCTATCCACAGCAAAATAAGGAACTGCCATACGGTTGGTACTCTGACTCTATCCACAGCAAAATAAAGAACTGCCATACGGTTGGTACTCTGACTCTATCCACAGCAAAATAAGGAACTGCCATACGGTTGGTACTCTGAATCTATCCACAGCAAAATAAGGAACTGCCATATGGTTGGTACTCTGACTCTATCCACAGCAAAATAAGGAACTGCCATACGGTTGGTACTCTGACTCTATCCACAGCAAAATAAGGAACTGCCATACGGTTGGTACTCTGACTCTATCCACAGCAAAATAAGGAACTGCCATACGGTTGGTACTCTGAATCTATCCACAGCAAAATAAGGAACTGCCATACGGTTGGTACTCTGAATCTATCCACAGCAAAAGCAGCCGTACTCCACACCACACCACAGTTGTTAAAATGAGCATTTGAGTTAAACTTCAATTTTCAATTTCAAATCAAATTGTATTTGTCACATGCCGAATACAACAGGTGTAGACCTTACAGTGAAACGCTTACTTACAAGCCCTTAACCAACAATGCAGGTAAGAAAAATA
This sequence comes from Oncorhynchus masou masou, assembly GCF_036934945.1. NCBI lineage: Eukaryota > Metazoa > Chordata > Actinopteri > Salmoniformes > Salmonidae > Oncorhynchus > Oncorhynchus masou. The sequence goes on along the minus strand of NC_088217.1, from coordinate 50,748,772 downwards.
AGTATTGCGTAAAAAATTGAAAAGTAACAAAATTAAATAAAGATAAATAATTAAAGAGCAGCAGTTGTGCTACAGTAATATGTACATGTAGGTAGAGGTGGGGGGACAATGCAAATAGTCTGGGTAGTCATTTGATTAGCTGTTCAGGATGGCTTGGGGGTATAAGCTGTTAAGAAGCCTTTTGGACCTAGACTTGTAGCTCCAGTACAGCTTGCCGTGCGGTAGAAGAGAAAGCATTCTATGACTTGTGTGGCTGGTGTCTTTGACAAATTTTAGGGCCTTCCTCTGACACCGCCTGGTATAGAGGTCCTGGATGGCAGAAAGTCAGTCCGTATCCAGTCAGGATACTCTCGATGGTACAGTTGTAATGTTATTGTGTAATATAGAGTCCTATACAGTGTAATGAGTGTATGAGGTGTTGATGTGGAGGATGCTGTGGTGATCCAACCTGCTGTTGTTTCCGTGGGCGTCCCCGGCCCCTGCGTGGAGGTGTGGAGGCAGGTGATTGGGCCACTCCTGGCTGTGGTGACGGCTCCTTGGTCCCACTGTTGCTCATCCCTGTGTCTGTCCACCAGCGAAGTGAAATGGGGGATGTGGGCTTGGATGTCCAGAGCTCAGGCCTCAGGGGAGAGGGTTAGGGAGAGGCAGACTTAGCCGTGATTGGTACCTGGGAAGTAAAAGGGGGCTTCAAGTTAGCTAGTCTCTGTTGCGCAACATTTTTCTAGTAGGCCTACTGAAAAGGTATACAGTTTATACTATACATGTGCATACTATCGTGCATAATCTGTGTATGTACGAATGCGACTGGATGCTGGACACCTTAATACAAACACGCTTCCCCCCTTTCTCTATGCACCTCATAAAATTCTAATGAAAGACCACAATGCTTTCGTCTTGCAGGCAGTCACAGAGCAAGTGTGAGAACTGCTTAATATAAGCCTTGGCAACGGGCATAACAGGTTCACTGGACACAGACAGGGGTTTGGCATAGGTGGGGATACATGAGCTCAGTCTGCAGTAACTATAAGTAGCAAAGATATTCACAACTCAATATCCCATCCAATGTTGAGATCTAACCCATTCTATATCCAGTCCCTACCGGTTCCTATTGGATACCATTGGTAGTCCATGTCTGTGTAGCTGTATATATAGGCTATATGCGTGCATGTTTGCATATTTGTTAATTAAGAGGATGTGAGTATTTCGTGCTTTCAACATGGGCTTCTCCGTTACTTTGTACTCGTCACTTGAGCTCAGATAGGCCTCAAATATAACCTGCCAAATCAAATCAAGTCTTGTCTGCACTTTGTATACAGATATTGGAGGCAAAAATTCAGTGCTAAATATTTTGCGGCTACACGGAGTAGCTACTTTTGTTCATTTTACTAATAACTCAAAACTAATTTAGTCTTTCATTCCTTAATTTCTTAATTTTGTTGTTCATTTTGACTGATTATCCCATGGAAAAGTGTAGAGCAGAATCAAAATGTCAGGCTCAAGGTCATGCACAGACCAATCAAAACAAAATGTAACAAAAATAAGACCTATCCTCTGTGTTGCATTGCTAACACTATAGCGTTCTTTACCAACAGCTGCATCAAAGCAGGAAGTTGGGAGCTGGAATTGTGTCTATCAGCAGGAGTAGGCTACAATGTTTCTAAACACACGTGAAGTGGGCTATATGAACAAATACTTTTGCATAGCGGGAGACGATTCGTTTAACTACGTTTTTGGCAGTGAACAAGGACTGAATGTATCTTTTCCATATGGGCGGTAATTGCAACCATAAAACCACATTCTGTGCATTCTTTTAAAACGACCAAAATATGTCGCAGCAGACTTCATTCAAGTAGTCACATCTCCTCCTTTTAAACTTTCACTTTGGATATTAAACAGATTTGGTCTAGTTGACCGAAACGGCGCCACTTACCACCATAACATAGCCTATAGGTTAGAGCAGTGGTATGGTGTCCAATGGAGCAGGACTTTTAAAAGCACGGTAGATCACGCCAGACAAAAGTCAACTCTTAGTTAATTTGCATCTGTTATAGCTTAGCTAGCCTAGTAGTCCAACACGGCATCGTCAATAAATGTTTAATTAGGATATTTCAGGAATTCTACATAATTATTAAGCCTACATATTCTGTGTGGAGTCGTTCATGTTACCTTACAACCGGTGCGAAAGCCATGTGTTTAAAGCAAGCGACAGATGATGCAGGGAGAGAGCAAGAGCAAACCATATCGAATCAGATCGAATGACAGCAGTTTGTTTGCGGGTAACCATTTTACTTGATCTGATCTGAGTGCACGATTGTAACCCATTCATCAGGTTGAAAAGTGACAAAATAGCAACAATGTTATTGTAGAAAATGAAACAATGGGAAAGGTTAAATAAGTGTTTCACCTACCTTGCTCCCACCAGTTGGTTTTGCTGTTAGCCTACTTAATAAAAACCGCAATGGAATTGCAGGAAAGTTTAGCCTACTATTCAGTGTGTATATTATTCTTAAAATGTCCTTCTATTACAGACAGTCGCCTTTAATAAAGTTTACCTTGGAATAAACTGACACTGCCTCCTTACTTTTTCTCTCCCTCTTCCCCTCCCTCCTTTCCTCTATCTCACTCTGTTTGTGTGTGATCCCTTACGTTTGTCTGCCGTATCCTCGTTCACGAATACCCCAGTTGAAGTATGATGGGGGTTGGAGCTGGAGCATATATGAACATTGCATACTTTCTCTATTAAAGCATGCTCCAGGAGAGCGGTGGGGGTAGGAGGGGTGAAACAGTCGAACACGCCCCTTGCTCAGTGGACCACCCACATGTGAGTGGTAGGCATCATATAGGCTACACTAGTTCTAGATTCTGCAGATCATACATTTGCAGTAGCATGAACATACAGCAGGAATTCTCTACAAATAGGCCTATGGATTCTCCTAGAATTCTCTACAAATAGGCCTATGGATTCTCCTAGAATTCTCTACAAATAGGGCTGTTGAAAACGAATGGCAACTCTTCAATGCTTCCTGAAACCACTAATATGCAGCATGAAAATGCAGTACTTTATACATGTGAAAAAGTACGAGTGATTGAGAATAACAATGAATTACCTCCAGCTATGAAGACAAAACACATTGAGAGAAAATAAAAACCCATTTGACCAAAACAGGCTGTTCAAGGCTTGTTCAAAACAAACTGATGTAGGCTTATTCACATGTATATGATCAATATCAATGAAAAAGTCTCTGCACCATGGAATAAAATGTAGTCAGAAGGCATGACTGGAGATTTTTTAGTGCTACTTTGTTACTCATTTATAAACCATTTAGTCAATCCTTATCTGCATTATAAACGGGAACCATAAGTCATATAAGTATTTGATTAGTCATCTATTATAAACAGAATTTCATGAAAGGGAGCACTATGAATTGTCAAACTGCCACTGAAACTGACCAAAGCCAGCACTCGTTTGTTGGTGTAATTTGTTGAACCACAATACATAAGTACTGTGTACGGTTAAATTTTTCTTTTAGTTCTTTGTGTAAATGGGTATGTGTGTATTTGTGAATACTGTACGTGGATATGCAGATTTGTGAGTATCTACGTTTGTTTGCATGTAATAAGAAAGCTAAAGTGTGCGTGTGTCAGTGTGTGTGTGTGTGTGTCAGTGTGTGTGTGTTAGAGAGAGGAAGAGAGCATGTAAGTGTAATGTCTACTGTAAATTTTGTATTGTTTATTTCCCTTTTGTTTATGATGTATTTCACTTGCTTTGGCAATGTAAACATATGTTTCCCATGTCAATAAAGCTCCTTAGATTGAATTGAAATTGAATTGAGAGAAAGAGAGAAAGAGTTAGTTCACTGCCCCTCTGCAGGCTGGTGTGTCTGAGATTCCGTTGGACTCTGATCTTGGGGTTTATTTAAGCTGAATTCCGTGGGCTCATCAGGACCGAGTTACAAAAATCCTCCTATAGAACCAGAAAGAATGTGCAGCGCATTCAGTTCTGTATAAGGCACAAAGGCATGTCTTTGGACGTGGGGGCAGGCATCAAAAGACAGGCAGCGGAGGGATTTCTTTAGAGGCTGGGGGGCAAAGAAGGTATTTTGATTGGGGGGAGGGGAGTGAAGGGTTTTGGTGGTCAGCAATTTTAGTGAAGGGTGTGGGAGCGCTTCTGGGAAGCATGAGGTTAAGGAGGCATGTGCTTCACAAAGGACATCCGGAGGTCACTGCCACGGTTCAATATGTAATGTCCGATAATCTAATAATCTAATCACCACAAAAGATCAGGGCTATTATGGATATTTCGTTCTGATCCAAAAGGTTCATAATGTGCTTGATTACACATAGACTACAGACGAGGGAAAACAGGGTTATTTACATTTTATATTTGTGTCATAACAACGTAGAATAATACACAACAATAGAGTATTATGGACATAATGACAGATATTACAACAATTCTATGTAGATGGTCACGGATAACAATTAGGCCGTTGTGGATTGTGCGCTATGGGGAGAGGGGTTGAAAGTTGTCCATTAGAACATAGGGCCAGTCACTGGTTGGTGACATACTGTATCTGTTACTAAGCCATCTCCATGACCTTCTTAATCCAGTCCACATAGATGGAGACGCGGATGAAGATGCTGGGCTGGCCTGGGTGTCCACAGCGCCTCATGGGGATGATCACTCCTTCCAGCACCCAGCAGTCACTGTTCTGACAGGCCAGAGGTCCCCCATAGTCTCTCTAGAGGTCGGGTGGGCATAACATATCACTGTCAGATCATTCTCACACAACGACAGGACATATCGTAACTTAACGCATACGTTTGTGCTGTATGTCACAGAATTAATTTCCTAAAAGATCAAATTGTTTCACTCTCACACACCATAAACCTCATTCTCTCTCATAGAAATAAACCGCCCTCCACATAGACAAATCCTCCCCCTCACAAACACACCCGACCCAAACCTACCTCACAGGCACCCACCCCGCCCTGGAAGGAGTTGGTGCACATCTCGTTCTCCCGAACACGACCCCGAAAGTATTTGTTACAGTCCTTGTTGCTTATAACTGGTATTTGAGCCACATTGAGCACAGAGTCATCTGTAGAAGTGCCTGAGAAAGTGAGAGAAACAGTAAAAGAGGGGGGGGGTGGAGAGAACGAGATAATGAGAGAGAGGTGTGCATATGCTGAGTGATACTGGAAATAACAACACCATCTGTTGGTCCAGGATCTGAAAAGCTGTCTCATTTACATGACACATCAGTAAAACAGATACTACTTCAAGGGCAGCAAAAGATACCTAAATAAACATTATGTCATACATTAGGGTCTCAGGTTTTCCTGACCACATCATCTGACCTGGGACAACTCAGGGCCATGGTCGTAATGCAGCCACAGGATGGTGACATATAAAGGACATTATGAAGGAACGGTATAAAGAGTACAACAGGGGGAAAAATGTGCAGATGAGGGTAATACAGATGCAGGATCTTAATTTGAGCCAGTGTGCGCTACAGCAAGGAAAATAATCCTGCAGCAACAGGAAGTCTGAATTATTATGTGGATTATAATTCACTGACATTTTTGAACGGGTTGATAGGTTTTTTTCGTAAGTGAAAATCAAGTCTGAAATTTTGACAAACTTCAAAAGCCTTTTTAAACCTCAAAATTCACTACACGTTTTAGATCTCCTGAATGGCAGGAAGGTTCTCCTCCAACAGGGTGGTCCAATGAAGAGCCTACATCTGTAAAAGGAAGGATAAAGATGAATATGGAGGAATGTGACTAAATGATATTGTCGTGTTACAATTATGAGCATAGCTCTCCTTTACCTTGAGTTTCCCCCCAGCCTGCGATCTCGCAGTAGGTTCCGTTTCGAACTATGTAGCGTTCGGGAGGCAGGCAGATCTGAGACACACGCTCATTAAACTGGGCTGAGCTGAGGAAGAGGATGAGGAAGAGCATCAGCCTGAGCGGAATGGGGTTGCTGTTAAATCATATGGCGTGGACTAGTTGTAGGATACTATTGTTAGGTTACTGGTGAACTGTAAAAAACAAACAAAAAAGTATAATAAAAGATGTGCAGGGAAATATGTGTTTTGTGCATGTGTGTGTGTGTGTGTGTGTGTGTGCGTTCCTGCGTGCGGTTCTGTGTGTACGCACTATTCCAGTTGTAGCATGACCAGCTGGGACTCAGAGGGTCCACAGACGATCTTGGTGAGAGGGATAGTCTGTCGGTCGGGTTCTCCTTCACTGGGGTTACGGAACAAAGTCCCCATCATGGCGGAGTACCCTGGAAGGTCCACATAACTGCACACAGAGAACACACACTGATCAACAATCTCCAACCTATTCAAGGGATTTACAACAAAAATGTTGTTTTAGAGTCTGGATCTGGGTCTTTTGGGGTTGACAGTTTTTCCTTTTACTGTGTTTAAAAAAACAACAACAACATGATATAAATACTTGATAATTAAGTAATGAGAAATAATAAATCAGAAAGCATACCAAGAGGAGAAACACTGCTTAGTGCTGATCACCCATTTGGAGCTAACCAGGGAGCCTCCACAGAAATGGTTTCCTTTCCTGCACACAATGAGATAAGGGTTATGAAGACTAGGGTCTAACACACACACAGAGAAAAAGACAGAGAGAGAGAGAGAGACAGACAGAGAGAGAGAGAGAGAGAGAGAGAGAGAGAGAGAGAGAGAGAGAGAGACAGAGAGACAGAGACAGAGAGAGAGAGAGAGAATGAGGACTAGTCTCTAACAGGGAAAGAGAGAGAGGTTATAAATACTGGAGAATACCAGGGAGCGAGTGAGAGCAAACAATAAATTGCTTGTTTTCAAGCTAGCTATAGCTAAGAGCAAATAGCTAAATAAAGAAAAGGCTATCAAATAGCTGAGAAAATGTTTACATTTTGCTACTTGTACTACTTTTCTTTTTAATTGAAGAAGAAGAAGAAATGGGATGCTGTTGCAGTAAAAAAGCTTGATCTGCAAACTGAGATGAAAACAAGCTGGAAAAAGCTGAAAAGAAATGAAAAAGAGCTAGGAAAAAAATTACCAAGAGAAAATCCAAACAAAGATTATGTACCCTACAGATGTCTGCTCTTCCAAGGCAAAGAAAAACTATAAGTAAAGTAATGAGAGAGTCACCTGAGACCTTAGTGGCGGACCTCACAGTACTAGTGGGGAAGAAAACAACAACGAATCTCATATTTCATACGGAGAGCCCCTCAGCCTGACACACTGCCCTGTGCACGAAATACTCAAAACATAGAAAGAATGGTAAAGGCAGACAGATAACAATCAACAAGGACAACAATAAAACTGCCCGTCTCACAGTTAACGTTTACCATAACGACACCATCTTGGCTCAGGGGTCGGAAAGCAGCCTGAGGACGTTCCAGGAAGACTTCCAGTCTCCAGGAGAAGAAGCAAAGGAGCAACTGCAAGAAGCTCTCAACACACCAAAATCCAGGAGAAGATGACCCCTCCAAGCCCTGAAAACAGCCCTGTCTCTCCAAGAATCTTCTCCTATGTCGACTCTCTCAGAGACAGTCTACCTGTTCTAGAAAGAGACCTTACTGAGTTCAGGGAGATATTCCTTGAACAGCCAGAGCAGAGGCATTCAACAGCCGACACCAGCCAGCCTGATGAATCAGCAGCGCAGTGAGATCTCACCCCCCTTCCATAGACTTACACAGTAATTATGACAACTTCCGGAGGACGTCTTCTAACCTATCAGAGCTCTTGTATCATGAAGTGACATGTTGTCCAGGTAATTAATCTAGTACTGAAATGATAAGCTACAGCTAGCTAGCACAACAGTGCATAAAATGTGGTGAGTACTTAACACAAAGAGAGAGAAAGTCAATAGTTGAACAGTTTGAACAAATTCAATTATTCCAAAATGAAGGAGAAACAAGAGAGAGAGTGATGGCTATATTTGGTTGCATTTATTGTTTTTTAATTTCACTTCCACTTAGCTAGCAAATGCAGCTAGCTAGTTTAGCCTAGTCAAACACCCGGCTCAAAACAGAGAGGGATGCTATATTAGCTAGCTGGCTATGGCTATCCAACACTGGAACTCTTCCAAGTCAAGGTAAACTTTTGGTTTTATTAATTTATTGCCTCTGGGGCCCACCCGTGTAACTGCTAAACTGATTTCTGTACCGCATGATTGTAACGGGTTTACTAACGCATTAGTTCTAGTAGTTCTAGTTGACTATGATGTGACAACGCCGTAGGCTGTGTGTCGTGATTAGCGTTCATGATATGAAGGTTTGGCTTGGAAAGTTTTTTTTGCCTGGTTACAGACAGCTGATGTGTTGTGCACTGAAGTCCACAAGCGCAGGGGAAAAGTGAGAGGAGCAGAGCACGTAGATAGCTGTGAGAAGGAATTATTTAGACAACGAGCAAAGTGATCATGCTGTTTTTATGTGGCTGCAATGAAAGTTAACTGCGTTTGCATGTGATCAGGTGTGTATTCATTCTGCCGATTCTGTTAAAAAAAAACGTTTTCTGAAACGGAAGCAAACAGAACGAAATGGGAATAAACATACCTGAATTTATCCAATAGAAACTCTCATTTGCAACTGTTGGACTAACGATTACACCCTAGATCAGCTAGATGCAGGCAATAGTATGCAAGGCAGTTTTGAATGTGCCACTGTCTGTCACTTTGATTACTAATAATTCTCTCGACCTGTGCACCTAAGTTGTACACTTTTCATAAGCTAGGTTGTAGCAACCTCGTGATGGTACAGGGAAAATTTGAGTATCATGTTGTATCCTAAACCTATCGATGTTACTTTGAGCTGGGTGAATGGAATATGAATGAGAGTCATCCAATATTTTCTAACTGAAATCAGGCCATGCTCATTAAAAAAATTAAACAAATCATCCTCCCTCATCTTAAAACGTCACAGAACGCCACTGGTCTCTTCCCTGGGAAAAGAGTCATCAAGCTCCGTTTTTGCCCCACCACAGACAGTACAGAGTCCCAGGGCCCTTCCTCAACATCCAAGGAGCTCCAAGCAACAGATAGCCCACATCCCCACTGCCCATTCACCACGCTGCCCCCCCTCCCTCAAGAGTCATCCCTGACAGAGCACCTGGCTAGCCACAACAGGCAGTACAGATGAACAGCTACACAGCAGTGACTGCCACAAGTTCCTCAGCACAGGATAACCAGAACTAGATAAGAGACATGTTACCTCTAATCTGCTCTAAGATAGACATACTGAACTAAAAACCTACATGCACTACAGATGACATGCAGGGTAAAGTACCAATGTATGCATAAGCTATGTAGCCTAGATAATAAGAGATAAATATATATTTTTTAATGTTTTATTATGTATTGAATATTTAAATACTGTATATTTGTTTTATCTCGTATGTTCAACACATTCTAAAGGAACATTTTAAACATAGCATCCTTAAGTAGGATATAAGCACCTACAGTGCATTCTTAAAGTATTCAAACCCCTTGACTTTTTCCACATTTTGTTACTTTACAGACTTATTCTAAAATTGATTAAACGTTTTTTTAAATTATTAATCTACACAAAATACCACATAATGACAATACAAAAACACAATTATATAATACAAAATTATAATTATGTGAAATATCACATTTACATACAGTAAGTATTCAGACCCTGTACTCAGTACTTTATTGAAGCACCTTTGTCAGCGATTACAGCCTCAAGTCTTCCTGGGTATGACCCTACAAGCGTGGGACACCTGTATTTGGGGAGGTTATCCCATTCTGCTCTGTAGCTCCTTTCAAGCTCTGTCAGGTTGGATGGGGAGTGTCGCTGCACAGCTATTTTCAGGTCACTCCAGAGATGTTCGATTGGTTTCATTCCGGGCATTGGCTGGGCCAATCAAGGACATTCAGAGACCCGAAGCCACTCCTGCGTTGTCTTGGTTGTGTGCTTAGGGTCATTGTCTATTGGAAGGTGAACCTTCGCCCCAGTCTGAGGTCCTGAACGCCCTGGAGCAGGTGTTAATCAAGGATCTCTGTGCTTTGCTCTGTTCATCTTTCCCTCAGTCCTGACTAGTCTCCCAGTCACTGTCGCTGAAAAACATCCCCACAGCATGATACTGCCACCACTAAGCTTCACCGTAGGGAGGGTGCCAGGATTCCTCCAGACGTGACGCTTGACATTCAGGCTAGGGCTGTTGCGGTGACTGTATTACCGCCAACGGTCAAGAGTCATGAAGGCAGTCAAATTCCACGTGACCGTTTAGACACGGTAACTAGGCTTCTCCAAGCTCTGATGCTGCTGATGGTCATTAGTAGCCTACCAAACTTGCTAACTGCCTGGTACTCAGCACTCTATTGTTCCTCTAATCACTCTGACATCGATATAAATAGAATGGATTCTATTAGGGTGCATTATGGCAGCCGTGAAATTTGAGGCATTATCAAGTGCTTGTCAAATTGTGAATTAGTGACAGAAAAAAAACAAAGAAGAGCTCATGCCTTTCATGCGACATTTTTCAAATCCTCATTAGAGTCGCATCATGCAGCCTTACAATGTATTATAGTCCAAACATATAGCCCAACGTTTGTAGAACAACTGAATTTACATTAATAACTCTAAATTAAGAATATAGGAATACCTATTTGTTTGTTAACCGCTCAACACAGAATAGCCGTTTGTGCGCACTCCCTCAAATCGTTTGGAGAAAATATCCTTTCTATTTTATTCAGCTTTGTTCTATTGTATTCTTCATACTATAAAATAATGCCACGGAATTCTAAGCAGATCTTACCTGCTAAATGAACTAGTGTCGCCCACAGCCATTTGGCATAGCCAGATCAGGACCTAACATAAGGACAATCCAGAGTATGTTCTTCTGTTCTTCTGAAATAGACTACATTTTCTTCATATCATGCTTCTTTAGACCTGTCTAAAATAAATAATGGATTTATTGTGAAGGCTATATTAAATGGATTTATTAGACTTTTTAAAATATAGATGCTCCAAAGGTCTGCATCAGTGGCTTGTAGGCTATGTGTGGAAGCCAGGAGATGCTAAATGTGTTTATGTTAACTAACGGTCAATTACTGTGAGACCAGCTGTCATTTGCTTGACAATCACCAGCTGACAAAATGTTGTGACCGCCACAGCCCTAATTCAGGCCAAAGAGTTCAATCTTGGTTTCATCAGATCGTGAGAAACAAGATTCTCCTGTCAGAGAGTGCCTTTTTGCAAACTCAAAGCGGACTATCATGTGCCTTTTACTGAGGTGTGGCTTCCGTCTGGCCACTATCATAAAGGTGGAGGGCTGCAGAGATGGTTGTCCTTCTGGAAGTTTCTCCCATCTCCACAGAGGAACTCTGGAGCTCTGAGTGACCATTGGGTTCGTGGTCACCTTCCTGACCAAGGCCATTCTCCCTCGATTGCTCCGTTTGGCCAGGCAGACAGCCCTAGGAAGAGTCTTGGTGGTTCCAAACTTCTTACATTTAAGAATGATGGAGGCCATGGTGTTCTTGGGACCTTCAATGCTGCAGACTTTTTTGGTACCCTTCCCTAGATCTGTGCCTCGACACAATCCTGTCTTCGGAACTCTACGGACAATTCCTTCAACCTCATGGTCTGTATGGAGGAGTGGGTCAAAATCCCTGCTGCAGTGTGTGCAAACCTGGCCAAGAACTACAGGAAACGTATGATCTCTGTAATTGCAAACAAAGGTTTCTGTACCAAATAATACGTTCTGCTTTTCTGATGTATCAAATACTTATGTCATGCAATAAAATGCAAAAGAATTACTTAAAAATCATACAATATGATTATCTGGATTTTTGTTTTAGATTCCGTCTCTCACAGTTGAAGTGCACCTATGAAAAAATTACAGACCTCTACATGCTTTGTAAGTAGGAAAACCTGCAAAATCGGCAGTGTATCAAATACAATCAAGTTGTAGAAACATCTCAAGGATGATCAATGGAAACAGGATGCACCAGAGCTCAATTTCGAGTCTCATAACAAATGGTCTGAATACTTATGTAAATAAGGTATTTCTGATTTTATTGTTAATAAATTTGCAAACATTTCTAAAAACCTGTTTTTGCTTTGTCATTATGGGATATTGTGTGTAGATTTATGAGGAACATTTTTAATTTAATCTATTTTATAATAAGGCTCTAACATTTTTTTTTTATTAATTTTTTTTTTTACCATTATTTTACTAGGCAAGTCAGTTAAGAACAAATTCTTATTTTCAATGACGGCCTAGGAACAGTGGGTTAACTGCCTGTTCAGGGGCAGAATGACAGATTTCGTACCTTGTCAGCTCAGGGATTTAAACTTGCAACCTTTTGGTTACTAGTCCAATGCTCTAACCACTAGGCTACACTGCCGCCCCGTTAACATAACAAAATGTGGAAAAAGGAAGGGGTCTGAATACCAACTTTGGGCTCCCGAGTGGCACTGCATCTCAGTGCAAGAGACGTCACTACAATCCCTGGTTCGATTCCAGGCTGTATCACATCTGGCCTTATTTGGAGAGTCCCATAGGCGGTGCACAATTGGCCCAGCATCATCCGGGTTTGGCCCGGTGTACGCCGTCATTCTAAATAAGAATTTGTTCTTAACTGACTTGCCTAGTTAAATAAAGGTTAAATAAAAAAGTACAAAATATTTTCCAAATGCAGTGAATATATAACATTCAGGGTTTGTGCTCTTAAACATTTGGTTGTGAAAAGCACAGACACAGATATAGTAGACATCGTACCTAGTTCAGACATTATTTTACTTCTTGGAGACATGGAGTCGAAGAGAAACATCCTGTCCCAAAAATGACAGGGAGGTTACTGCAGGCCTACCGTCAGTGAAACATCCACATGTAAAATGTGTCAGTGACTCAGGAGGGATTCTAATCTGGTTTAAAGAGAGGAAAGGAAAAACATAGTTGGCAAAAAAAAACATACCTTATTGTTATATGCTTCTGTCTGACTTTCAGTATTATAACAAAGTTTGTTTTCAGAGTCTCTATTCTGATATGATTCATTTTGAGTCAGTAAGTAAAGTTCTGTTTAATGGAGGATTTAAATGCTAGAACTAGTAAATATCCAGTCCAGACTACATATATTTAGAGGGAAACACCCATGTACATCTGGGTATGAATCACAACTGACTACAGAGAGAAAGAGAGCGCTATGACAGTATTGTCAATAAAAATGGGAAACAAGTAGGTTTACTTATTGATCTGAACTAGGAAACATTGATATTAAAAACTTGATTTACATTTGTATTTTTTACTACATTTAAATAAGACAAAGATGGCATTAAGCCACTGACAAATTGATGGATATATTCATCAATCTGGCACACAAAAAAAATACTACATCTTAAAAAGGTGAAAAATAGAATATCAAAAAAGAAAAATGGTATGGTTTGACAAAGAAGGTTCAACTGCAAGAAATGAACTAAGACTTTTGTCAGAACAAAAACACCAGGAGACACGTCTCATATACCAATAGGCCCTAAAGCCAATATGAGAAAATCCCTCTATATCACCAATTAATTTTATGAATCATGGAGGAAATTAGATACCACTCTTAAAAGACCCCCTAATCAAAGATTGGATTATCTGGAAACAGCATTTTGAAATACCTCTATAAATTCCAAATAAAAAAAAGAACTTAACTCCACCCAAACATCAGTAATAGAACAATTAAAATAATTATAATTAACAGTAAAAACCCAACGAAACCAGCTGGACAATCCTATTACATTGTTTTAACTAATTGATCAAATAAAGGCCCTCAAGAGTGGTGGAGCCGCAGGGCCAGACAGCCTTCGAACAGAGATTCGAACATTTTAAGTAAAAGTTTAATTGGATTCCTCCCTAAACACTGAACAACAGATCACATATATATCCTCCATGTCCTCAAAAAACATGTCCACCAAACTCACAAAGGAAACACATGTGCCTTGTTTTATCGACGTTTCAAAAAGCCTTTGATTCCTTATGGGATGAAGCACTGTTCTCAAAACCCCTTCGAAGTGGTGTAGGAGGCAAGGTCTATGATATTATGATTATTAAAGTACTGCATCTCAGTGCTAGAGGCATCACTACAGACCCTGGTTCGATTCCAGGCTGTATCACAACCAGCCGTGATTGGGAGTCCCGTAGGGCGGCGCACAATTGGCCCTGCGTCTTCCCGGGTTTGGCCGTCATTGTATATAAGAATTTGTTCTTAACTGACTTGCCTAGTTAAATAAAGGTGAAATAAAAGTAAATAAATAAATGAGATCTATAATGAAAATAAAAGAACACAATTCTTTAGGTCAGGACAGAGGAGTAAGACAAGGTTACAATATTAGTCCAACTTTATTCAATATTTATATAACTGAACTGGCTACAGATCAATCAAGATCTCTGGGACTCACCCTAGAAGACAAATAAATAAAGTGTATTTTATATGCCAATGACTTGTCACCAGCAATAATCTTGTCACCAACAGAACAGTTGGTAAAACAAAGCCTGTCCTTGCTAGAACAGTATTGTAAGGACTGGACACTATCCATTAATATGGAACAAAACTAAGTAATGATCTTTCAGAAAAAGTCCAGATCTCAGGAAAATAAGTACCATTTCACAACACCAATCCTGAAACACACCACCGACTATATTTACCTTGGTGGTTTGACATGGCCATAAAGTCCTTAACAGATAACGCACGCAGAGCATATTTTGCGATCAGAAAGACCCTGTATAAATTTAACCCACCAATAAGAATTCGCCTTAAATTATTGGACTCTGTCATAACTCCAATCCTTCCATGTGGCAATTTAAAATATACAGTACATCATGGGATGAAAGCCCCACCGAAAGGTTTTACCTGGAATTTTCTACAAATATTCTAGGTGTGCACAGAAATGCCCCAAACCTAGCCTGTAGTGCAGAACTTGGGAGATTTCCACTAGCACTCATAATTGAGAAAAGAGACACGACATTCTGGACTCACCTAACACACTGTGATCCAAAAATTATCATCACAAGGCCGTCTTATGAAAAGACTGCAACACAAAGAGTGACCCTTTAGAGCAACTGGCCCAGAAGCACCAGCTAATATTCAACCATTTGACCACAAATAACACCATTCTAATAAGTAGAAATCTCTAACCAAAATATATAGAATATTGGCAAAACGAAATTCAACTGAATCACAAGCTTCAATGTTACCAAATTCTAAATAGAGTTATCAAATTAGGACAACACCTTTTCAAAATCAAAGAATTCAAACCATGGAAGACATTAACAGACTCGATGAACCATAGCCTGGCAATAGACAGGATGCCATAGAAAAACATGAAAGGTCAGAGAGGAAAGACTAGGTCGGATGAAGTAGAGAATGAGGAGAAAATCTGCGTAATGTTAAGAGAAAACATTGAGACAGTAGATCTTACTGCAGATGATGTGCTGCCTTGTCATCATTTAAGAGATGTCATACACATGAGCCTTTCTAGATTTCATTTCGGGAATTGTTTTTTAAAATGTCTTATTATTATTGTTTTTGTGTATATGCAGTATACTTATATATTATTTTTGGTCCAACATATTGTTCATTTATGTAATACTGCATCCAACTCACACTCCCAAACACTTAGATCCCCTGAACGCAGCCCACTTTCCAGCTCACTCTCCAGATCCCAATCACCGGAATTCTAATCACCTGTTCACACACCTGCATGTCAGCATCCCATACTATTTAGTTCAGTTCCTTGCACCCCATCACTGTGAGGTATCGTTTGTTTTTGACACACACTTTTTCGCCCCCCCCCCGTCCTTCTCGCCTCCCGTGTATGATCGTTTTTGCCTGCCTCACTCACAACGCCTTTTGCCTATTCCCTGCCTGTACTGTTGCCATTTGTGGACCTACCGTGTATGACCTTCTGCCTGCCCCTGGACCCAGCTACCTGCATCATCCTAAGGTCCCTGTCAATAAACATCTGCTGCGCTCTGCACTTGAAACCAGCTCTCTGTCTCCCTTGTGTTCATTACAGACAACAGTGGCAACAACCCATTCATGCCAATATAGCATTTATTGAATTGACTTGAATTGAGAGAGAGAGGGGTCATGAAGACATGGCTCTAACACACACAGAGGAAGAGAGAGAGGACAAACACAATTTTGATAAACTCTCATATCTATTGGGTGAAATACCACAGTGTGCCATCACAGCAGCACGATTTGGGACCTGTTGTCACAAGAAAAGGGCAACCAGTGAAGAACAAACACCAGAAATACAACCCATATTTATGTTTATTTATCTTCCCTTTTGTACTTTAACCGTTTGCACATAATGACATTTGAAATGTCTTTATTCTTTTTGAACTTTTTTGAGTAACGTTTACTGTTCATTTTGAATGTTTATTTCACTTTTGTTTATTTTTTTTTACTTCACTGGCTTTGGCAACGTTAACATATGTTTCCCATGCCAATAAAGCCCTTACATTGAAATTGAATTGAGAGAGAGAGAGAGAGATGCCATGAAGACTGGTCTCTAACAGGGGAGACAGAGAGGTTATGAAGACTGAGGCTGGAGTCTCTAATGCTGAGTAAATCTCACTGGGACTGACCTGTCCCTGAGGCTGACTGTCCAGGGAGAGTTTCCAGGACGCCCACCAACAATACGGAGTATGCTCTTGACGAAACGATCATCTCTCTTCCCACACTCATTAAACTCCACTTTCTCTGCGCGCACACACACACACACACACACACACACACACACACACACACACACACACACACACACACACACACACACACACACACACACACACACACACACACACACACACACACACACACTTCAGTTAGTGGGTAAAGTTGTGTACACAGGTACACTTCCAGGAAGCACTTATTATTCGTTATAGTTGCATATTCCATTAGGAACTCACCGGCTGGCTCAATGATGGACACTTTCTCCCCAGCTGTTCAAACAACAACAAGCAGAATCATTAAAAAAACAAACATTTTGAAATAACAGCCAAGGAGGGATTAGTGCTTTGAGCAAAATGTATGAAAATAGCTTTATAGTGTTAGTAAATTAACATTAGGCCTAGAAGGATAGAGTACAGAGTATAAGATATACTGACGGTGTCCGAAATCTGTCTTGCCTACTACTTACTAAAACGACATAATGTGTACTAATCATACTCATACATATACTATTTAGAAAGTACTGTTTGGTAAAAACAGATGCAGTAAGCAATAAATATCAACATACTAGGCTCACCCATCCTGATAACGTGGCATCTAATGCGCAAGTGCGTTGATTCCCACCATTCGCTCATTTGGGTACAGCGTGTCCCTTTGTCTCATTATCAGCTTGTCATCATACTATAAAACGTTCCATTTTCGCATACCTAAAATGCCTACTGTGTAGAACGAAAGTATGGGAATTCGGATACGGCCAGTGAGTGATGGAGTAACAAGAGAAAGATATGGAGAAAGGAATGTAATGCCTGAGGGGACAGAGGTATGGGGGGGGGGATCTTTACCGCACTGCTTGATGGCGCAGTAGTCGAACTCTGTTTTGGGGTCAGTGGTGTAGCACCAGGGTCCGTGTTGGTCCCCATCTGGGTTCCGGCAGTAGTTCTCTGTCAGGTTGCCCTCAGGATGGGTCCTTGGGTTTATCCTGGAAAACCACAGTACAGTAAAAGCACTAAACCTACCTAACCATGCCACAGCAGACACTTCTACACCCACATGCTACTATCCCATACATTGAAATATATATACACAGTACCAGTCAAAAGTCTGGACACACCTACTCAATTAGACTATTTTCCTCATTGTAGAATAATAGTGAAGACATCACAACTATGAAATAACAAATATGGAATCATGTAGTAACCAGAAAAGTGTTAAACAAATCAAAATATATTTTAGATTTTTCAAAGTAGCCACCCTTTGCCTTGATGACAGCTTTGCCCACTCTTGACATTCTCTCAACCAGCTTCATGAGGTAGTCCCCTGGAATGCATTTTAATGAACAAGTGTGCCTTTTTACATTTTGGGGGGGAATTTCTTTCCTTCTTAATGCGTTTGAACCAATTAGTTGAGTTGTGACAAGGTAGGGGTGGTATACAGAAGATTGTCCTTTTTGGTAAAAGACTAAGTCCATATTATGGCAAGAACAGCGAGAGAAACGACAGTTCATCATTACTTTAAGACATGAAGGTCTGTCAATCCAGGACATTTCAAGAACTTTGAAAGTTTCTTCAAGTGCAGTCGCAAAAACGATCAAGCGCTATGATGAAACTGGCTCTCATGAAGACCGCCACAGGAAAGGAAGACCCAGAGTTACCTCTGCTGCAGAGGACAAGTTCATTAAAGTTACTAGCCTCAGAAATTGCAGCCCAAAAAAATGATTCACAGAGTTCAAGTAACAGACACATGTCAACATCAACTGTTTGAATCAGGCCTTCATGGTCGAATTGCTGAAAAGAAACCACTACTAATGGACACCAATAAGAAGAAGAGACTTGCTTGGGCCAAGAAACATGAGCAATGGACATTAGACCAGTGGAAATCTGTCCTTTGGTCTGGAGGCCAGATATGAGATTTTTAGTTCCAACTGCCGTGTCTTTGTGAGTTGCAGTGTAGGTGAATGGATGATCTCCGCATGTGTAGTTCCCACCGTGAAGCATGGAGGAGGAGGTGTGATGGTGTGGGTATCACATTTCAGGTAAGACCCAGATGCAGACAGTGTTGAAGTAACAAAGGTTTATTATTAGTACAGGGGCAGGCAAAATGACAGGTCAAGGGCAAGCAGAGGTCAGTAATCTAGATAGGGTGCAAAAAGTCCAGAACGGCAGGCAGTCTCAGGGTCAGAGAAGGCAGGGGTCAATAATCTAGTGTGTTGTAGCAAGGTACAGAACTGCAGTCAGGGTCAGGGTAGGCAGAATGGTCAAAACCGGGAAAAACAAGAAAACGGGAACTAGAACAGACAGGAGCAAGGGGGAAAATGCTGGTAGGTAAACAAAAATGAACTGGAAACAGACAAACAGAGAACACAGGTATAAATACACTGGGGATAATGGGGAAGATTGGTGACACCTGGAGGAGGGTGGAGAAAAACACAAAGACAGGTGAAACAGATCAGGGTGTGACAGTGGGGATGCTTTTCTGGTGACATTGTGTGATTTATTTAGAATTCAAGGCACACTTAACCAGCATGGCTACCACAGCATTCTGCAGCGATACGCCATCCCATCTGGTTTGGGCTTAGTGGGATTATCATCGTTTTTTTAATAGGACAATGACCCAACACACCTCTAAGTTGTGCAAGGGCTAAGAAGGAGAGTGATGGAGTGCTGCATCAGATGACCTGACCTCCACAATCATCCGAACTCAACCCAATTGAGATGGTTTGGGATGAGTTGGACCGCAGAGAGAAGGAAAAGCAGCCAACATGTGTTCAGCATATGTGGGAACGCCTTCAAGACTGTTGGAAAATAATTCCAGATGAAGCTGGTTGAGAGAATGCCAAGAGTGTGCAAGCTGTCATCAAGGCAAAGGGTGGCTATTTTGAAGAATCTCAAATATAAAATATATTGATGATTTGTTTAACACTCTTTTGGTAACTACATTATTCCATATTTGTTATTTCATATTTGTTATTTCACAGTTTTGATGTCTTCTCTATCATTCTTCAATGTAGAAAATAGTAAAAATAATGAAAAATCCTTGAATGAGTAGGTGTATCCAAACTTTTGACAGCTAATACTATATATATATAAATATGTATGAAATATTTGACAACACCAAACATACCTGCCAAATTCATGATACATTTAATTTTAGAATCTACTAGTTATTTTTGATACTTTGTTTTGTGAGGCATGTTGACACTCCACTTCTGGCAGGTGACGCCCTTCCGCGTCTTTCGGACCACACCCCTGTAGTTTTTACCATTTTCATGGTAGCAATCTGGGGTGTGGGGAAAAAGGACATGAAAACATGATGACAGAAAACCCTTCTGTGAGTTATCAAGTAGGCTTGTGTTTGAGGACCCTAGATTGCATAGCGAGTGCATTGTTGCCATTGAAACAGCAGAGAGCAGTGTACCCTCAGCTTCGATGTCGTCTGCACAGCGTTTGATATGCAAGCAGAGAGCCGTCCTCATCTCAGGCACAGACGTGAAGCACCAGGGAGCCTCGGATCCATCTGGGTTACGACAGTAGTTCTCTTCCAAGCCCCTGGAAGCAATGGTATATAAATTAGTATAACCAATATGTATAGCACACAATAACACAGGGATATATGGATAAAACAGCTAATACTGTAGGTCAAAATAACACAGGGATTTATGGATAAAATAGCTAATACTGGAGGTCAAAAATAACACAGGGATTTATGGATAAAACAGCTAATACTGTAGGTCAAAATAACACAGGGATTTATGGATAAAACAGCTAATACTGTAGGTCAAAATAACACAGGGATTTATGGATAAAACAGCTAATACTGTAGGTCAAAATAACACAGGGATTTATGGATAAAACAGCTAATACTGTAGGTCAAAATAACACAGGGATTTATGGATAAAACAGCTAATACTGTAGGTCAAAATAACACAGGGATTTATGGATAAAACAGCTAATACTGTAGGTCAAAATAACACAGGGATTTATGGATAAAACAGCTAATACTGTAAGTCAAAATAACACAGGGATTTATGGATAAAACAGCTAATACTGTAGGTCAAAATAACACAGGGATTTATGGATAAAACAGCTAAAACTGTAGGGCAAATTAACACAGGGATTTATGGATAAAACAGCTAATACTGTAGGTCAAACTAACACAGGGATTTATGAATAAAACAGCTAATACTGTAGGTCAAACTAACACAGGGATTTATGGATAAAACAGCTAATACTGTAGGTCAAACTAACACAGGGATTTATGGATAAAACAGCTAATACTGTAGGTCAAACTAACACAGGGATTTATGGATAAAACAGCTAATACTGTAGGTCAAAATAACACAGGGATTTATGGATAAAACAGCTAATACTGTAGGTCAAAATAACACAGGGATTTATGGATAAAACAGCTAATACTGTAGGTCAAAATAACACAGGGATTTATGGATAAAACAGCTAATACTGTAGGTCAAACTAACACAGGGACAATCATTCATGGGTAAATGTTGGATGTATGCTACTGACTCTGGATAAGCGTCTGCTATGACTAAACTGTATATGTGTTTCAGAACACAAATAACTAGACCCAAGATCAGCCATTCACGTAGACCCTCATCTCAAGACCCTTAATGTCACTCCTTACTCCACCCTCCTCATCAAACCACTCACTAACCATCATTCCGCCGCTCATCCCTCTTAACTATCAATTCCACCGCTCATCCATCCATCCATCCATCCATCCTCATTCCGCCCGCTCCTCTGGCTTACTTGCATTCGTAGGTGTTTGGGTAGAAGGGGTGCTCGTGAGGGTACTGGGCGTCCCACCGCTGACAGGCAATACCGCCGGTCGTCTCGTTCACTTTGCCACGGTAATCCTCCCCGCGACCACGGAAACAGTTTGTGGTGTAGCTGGACCGGAGGTGTCTCTTAGGAACCGCAGCTGGAGTGAAAGGAGAGACGTGACATTATGAGGGGTGATATAGATTGTATTACATTGTTATAAACATGGAAACGTGTGAATGGAAGGGACAGGGAGGGTGTATGAAGGAGACAGACGTACGGCACTTGCTGATCTGGCAACTCTCTCTCTCCATATCAGGGTCTGTGGTGTAGCACCAAGGAACAGGGGAGGAGTCTGGGTTACGGCAGTAGTTATCATCCAAGCTCTTATCTGGATACCTGGGACGCACATGTACAGGATTCCATGTTAGGAGCTTCTCATTACCTTGGAAATGTTGATTGTTTTCTACTCTGTTACAGTACAACATATTGATTACAACATATTGATGTAGGCCTACAACAAACTGTATGTAAAAGAGTGGAGTGGTAGTGGTAGTGATTACAGCGGTGGGTAGACAGACATACTTCTCAGGCTGGTAGATGTGTTGTTGTGGGTACTGCTGGTCCCAACGTTGACACTCTCTGCCACTCACTGTGTGGTCAACCTGGCCCCTGTAGTCTTCCCCGTTACATGTGATACACACTTCTGTGTACAAACCCAAACACACACAGTCTGTAGCAACACTTTTTCGACAGTGATGTTCTCTATGATCAAAGACAAAACATACACCACAATCAATCATTTACACATAGTGTTATAACGTTATCTTTAGAAGCATTTGCTATTGCAATCCTTCCACCCCTGGAATGTTGAACAGAATGGGAGGTGCAGAATCTCACTCTCTACCACACCTGCTGTCTCTAACTCTGAATGCTCGGCTATGAAAAGCCAACTGACATTTACTCCTGAGGTGCTGATCTGTTGAACCCTCTACAACCACTGTGATTATTATTATTTGACCCTGCTGGTCATCTATGAACATTTGAACATCTTGGCCATGTACTGTTATAATCTCCACCCGGCACAGTCAGAAGAGGACTGGCCACCCCTCAGAGCCTCATTCCTCTCTAGGTTTCTTCCTAGGCCCCTGCCTTTCTAGGGAGTTTTTCCTAGCCACCGTGCTTCATCGGCATTGCTTGCTGTTTGGGGTTTTAGGCTGGGTTTCTGTATAGCACTTTGTGACATCTGCTGATGTAAAAAGGGCTTTATAAATACATTTGATTGATTGATGTACCGTCTTTGCAGTGGGGGATATTGCAGCTCTCATAGCGGCGTTCTGGATCATTGGTGTAGCACCACGGCCCGATGCGGTCCCTATCTGGGTTCCTGCAGTAGTTCAGCTCCAAACCATTAGTGGCTGTGGGTGTCCATCTATGACAAGGTATAGAAACAGAATATGTGCGAGAGAAAGAGATATCTTATTAGATTTTGCTTTGGGTCATGGTTTCCAAACTACTACTAATGCTCTAGACAGCACCAATTGTATTGTGGACATGGCTGAACTGATACTAACCTCCAACTATTTTCTCTTCAGAGGAGACTTTTTCCTCCAGACCAAAGGGACAGCGATGGGGAGCTCTAAGGCTCCTAATTATGCTAACCTATATCTAGGAATGTTTGAAAAACAGGTGGTGCTGAATCCAGACCTTAACCCTTTTCTCTCCAATATGCTCCTAATTCTGATATATTTGGATGACATTTTCGTGATCTATCCAGGGACGCAACTTTTAGAATTCCATGCTTATCTAAACGCTATGAATGAACACCTTAATTTCACCATTAACTATGACCTATCACAAATCAGTTTTCTTGAAGTGATAGTTATTAAGGACAAAACCTCCCTCTCTACAGATCTCTTTAGGAAACCTACGGACAAGAATAACCTCCGTAGAGGTGACAGCTTTCATCCACGTCCACATTAAAAGTCTCCCTATAAGTCAATTCAGTCGCATCAGAAGAATATGCAGCTCTGATGCTTCTTATTAGAAACAGACCACGGACCTCACACAAAGGTTTAGGGAAAGGGGGTACAAAGACAATTGGGTAAAACATGCCAATGATCGTTTTGAAGGACTAACACAGTTGGAAGGCCTTCAACCAAATTTAAAGAAAAAGCAGAACTTGTCCCATCATGCTTCACCCGATACTCACCATTGGGGAAGGCATTTAAGATCATTATCAGGAAGCACTGGTAATTACAAATGTGGCCAATATGCTCAATGCAGCTTCACGTATAAGTGCAACTAATTTACCCACAACCCCCCACACAGGACAAAGATTTAAGATAATTTTACCTGCATGTGCACCAATGTTATTTACATGTTGAAATGTCGTTGTGGTCTGTCTTACGTAGGGAAAACCCATAGAAGCCTTAAGACACGGATCAGTGAGCACCGCAGCAATGTACAGACAGGTGAGACAACAAATCCGGGTGCTGTTCATGTTGTACAAGCTGGACATCCTATTAGTTCTCTGAGATACATTGGAATAGAAATGGTGGGAGGGGACATTGAGACGGGACATTGAGAGAGAACTTCTTCAAAGGTAATCTTTCTGGATCCACAGATCCCTCTTGGCCTTAATGAGTTTGACTTGAAACCGTTTTTTTATAGTCTAAATTGTGTCAATAAAAAGTATGCTAATTTAATATTGTATGTATATGTATATTACTGTAAATATTGATCACATTCCCTGTGTGTGATCATATATTTTGATACATTGAATGGTGTAACTATGTTATACATTTTTACCTCCTGTTTCAGGAAGTGATGTCACTGAGTACTGCGCCTATATATAGGACTTTCCACCCCCACCTGGGATATGAATGCCTGATGAAGACCTAAGGGTCAAAACATTGCAAATAAATATCACCTGGGAGCATGAGCAGTAGTGTGCAGCGTTTTCCTTTGTGTTTTACAAACTACGACTCACATAAATCAACGGGATGATCTTACCTGTGATCGTGTGGGAACTTTGACCACCACTGTTGACAAGTATGGCCATTTTTCGTCGTGAACACCTTGCCTCGATAGTCTTCTCCTTTACCCACAATGCACTTCCTTACGTACACTGCACATGGAAGAAAAACATCTGCCTTTTCAAACAGAAATCACAACATGCTGCTGACACAACATGACTCATTTTGTAGCGTTATACAGAATGAGATCAATTCACTTAGAACATAAATGACAGAGAACATGACCTCACTTTGACCCCAAAGCTTACCCTTCTTCTCATACAGGTCACAGTTGACGTTCCTCTTGACCTCTGCGTTGCTGCCATCCTCCACCCATGGCAGCTGTTTACAGGTGATGGAGCGGCGCGTCTCGTAGTTGAAGGCTCTAATGAAAGGAGTTTTCAAGTTCATTTGTGTCAATTGTTTTACCCATTTGGGGGTAGCCTGACTGGCACTCAAACCCGTTAGTCCAACACCTTATCCGCTAAGATCGCTAGGTGTTGTACTAAGGTCATTACAACCCTCCAGGGTACCTGCAGTCCAGTGTGTGTGAACAGCGTCTAGCACAGTCCTCCAGAGTCAGCCCTGGCAGCATCAGCACCCGTGCAGAGTTCCAGGAGGTCGGAACCAGCTCCCTTCCCTCAGAACGCTGGAAGTCATTCAGAGGACTGCGGGACCCTATGGCCAAATACAAAACGCACAGTCCTAATATCTGGGGGCTTACACTATATATAAGTATGTGGACACCACTTCAAATGAATGGATTCGGCTATTTCAGCCACACCTGTTGCTTACAGGTGTATAAAATCGAGCACACAGGAAGCCACCTTTCCAACAAGTCAGTTTGTCAATGTCCTACACTGCTAGAGCTGCCCCGGTTAACTGTAAGTGCTGTTATTGTGAAGTGGAAATGTCTAGGAGCAACAACGCCTCAGCCGCAAAGTGGTAGGCCACACACGCTCACAGAACGGGACCGCCGAGTGCTGAAGCTCGTAGCGAGTAAAAATCGTCTGTCCTCGGTTGCAACACTCACGATCAAGTTCTAAACTGGCTCTGGAAGCAACGTCAGCACAACAGCTGTTCATCGGGAGCTTCATGAAATGGGTTTCCATGACCGAGCAGCCACACAAAGCCTAAGATCACCATACGCAATATCAAATGTTGGCTTGAGTGGTGTAAAGCTCGCTGCAATTGGACTCTGGAGCAGTGGAAACACGTTCTCTGGAGTGATTAATCACAATTCACCATCTGGCAGCGATGGATGAATCTGGGTTGAGCTAACACTACCTGCCCCAATGCTTAGTGCCAACTGTAAAGTTTGGTGGAGGAATAACGGTCTGGGGCTATATTTAATGGCTCTGGCTAGGCCCCTTAGTTCCCCCCTTAACAATGGATTTTGTGCTTCCAACTAAAGTGGCAACAGTTTGGGGTAGGCCTTTCCTGTTTCAGCATGACAATGCTCCCATGCACAAAGCGAGGTCCATACAGAAATGCTTTGTTGAAATCGGTGTGGAAAAACTTGACTGGACTGCACAGAGCCTTGACCTCAACCACATCGAACACCTTTGGGATGAATCGGAACACCGACTGTGAGCAAGGCCTCATCGCCCAACATCAGTGCCCGACCTCCCTAATGCTCATGTGGCTGAATGGAAGCAAGTCCCTGCAGCAATGTTCCAACATCTAGTGGAAAGCCTTCCCAGAAGAGTATATATATATTAATGCCCATGATTTTGAAGTGAAATGTTGGATGAGCACTTTTTGCCAAAATTATATCTAACCACTATCTTACTGGAGTGTTAAAAATGGGAGTTGTTTCAGAACAGTTTTGGTTCGAAGTTCTAACTTAAAATCACATGTAATATGTCCTTTGGTAGGCCTATCTACTGAACTATTAACAAACAGTACATCATGTACTGAGCATCCAGCTGTCTGTTTGTGAGCTGTCGGCTGAACAACATTTGGGCATGGGTCTGACTGAGCAAAATAAGACCTTTGGACCAACCACACCATTTTTTTTGTGTGAAGCTTACACGAATGGACAAGTGTCTCTATCAATACACTTAACTGACAGAATCACATTTTTTGACAGACTGTAATTCGTAAAAGGACAGATTTATACACGATTGGATTTTTTTACATGATATGTATATGTAGAAACACTGCAGTCAATTGTGCAGTGTAAACTGAGCTGACCCAGAAATACAATGTACAACCAACAAAAAAGGCACATCAACTCAACAACATCAAATCAATAAACCAATCCCAGTTGCATTATTAATGGATGTCGGTACCCAATCGGCACATGAATCTGAAATAGAATTTAAAAAATAAAATTAAAAAACATATAAAAAAATAAATATATATGTTATTTTTCTTACCACTGACCAATCCCCTCCAAAATGCCAGGAGAACACAGGAAATAATGAGTTTCATGGTTACAGAAGAGAATAAGACAGACCAGTGCTGGATGGAAGCAGATCCAAGGACTTAATAATGTTTTTGACAATTCTGGAGTTCCTCTGGCTGGCGTGTTTTTACGAAATTGATTAGGCTAGACTAGAGCAAGATGAACAATTAAGAAGCCTCTAAAAAAAAAGATATATTGTGGTGTTTGTTGGACGGGAAAAGCCAGAGTTACAAAATAAGTGTGAATGTAATGACTGCATCCCGTCCACCCACACGTGAACATTGAATAGCTTAATCAAACAGAGGCGCTTACCCCCAAAAAGACAACGAAGTACATGAATCATTAATGAAATGTAGCGTCGATCAACTCAACCGAGAGTGCTATTCTATTTATGAGACCCGGCAATACGCCTGATCACCACTGGACGTCAGTAGATTCCAGGTTGAAACTACAGTAGACTGTTTTTCCGTTGAAAAGTGAAACTATCAAGAAAACTTAGTTCAGACAGAAGTTTCTCAGACAGCGTGAAGGTAAATATATATATTTATCTTAACATGCTTTAACGTTTCGGCTAATCAAATCATTGTGAATAAATGTGTTTGCAGATTTAAAAGAGATAATGGGAACTTTAATCGCTGTTTGGGCAATGCGCTTTGAGTTGTAACTTTCGCAGGAGATCGATTACATAAAACTTGCCAATAATCCTCAGGCCACATTTCATTTTATGTGGCTCCGCCAAGCGAATTTGGAATGCGACAGTAAAGCTTTCTCCACAGCACACACTAGACACTAGATATGAACTGCATAGGCTACAAGCAATCGGCCACCAACAGGCCTAATGTAGCAGATGAATGTGATTTACACACGCGTTTATCACACGGTTTTTAATGACGTGACATCTGTAGTACTCCACATGTGTTTACAGAGCCTCCTAAGACATAAACGTTGAACAGGACTTTAGGATAAGTACAGAAAAGTATTAGGGCCAAGTGGAGAAAAATAAATAAATCAACGGTGGGGGGGTGGGGGGGGGGGGGTGAAAGTAATGATAATAGATTCTTGTTTCTGGTTAATTCTGAAGGGGAAATGCATCCAAAACCTTCCTGATAATTGTGTCAATATATTCCAACCACAACTGTTTAGGCCCCTTGCTTTTAATTTTTTTTTAGTAATGACATGCCACTGACTTTGAGGAAAGCCAGAGTGTTTATGTATGCGGATGACTCAACACTATGCACGTCAGCTGCTACAGCGACTGAAATGACTGCAACACTGAACAAAGAGCTGCAGTTAGTTAAAGAGTGGGTGACAAGGAATAAGTTAGCCCTAACTATTTCTAAAACTTAAAGCATTGTATTTGGAACAAAACACTCACTAAACCCTAAACCTCAACTAAATATTGTAATAAATAATGTGGAAATTGAGCAAGTTGAGATGACTAAACTGCTTGGAGTAACCCTAGATTGTAAACTGTCATGGCCAAAACATATTGATGCAGTAGTCCAGAACAGACTATGGGAGGCACAGTACGACAGAGAGCCATGACTACATGGAGCTCTACTCCACATCAAGTAACTGAGCGCAAGCAGTAAAAATAGATTTAAAAAACAGATAAAAAAACACCTTATGGAACAGCGGGGACTGTGAAGCAACACAAACATTGGTGCACACACACACACACAATAACATACGCACTATACATACTGATAAGAGAATTATGTTCTCCAGATACATCATCCAATTGAATTGTATTACTCTGTCTGCAAACCAGAATTTGTAAGATCCAGGTCGAATGAAACAGACGGAGGCCCAGCTAAATAGTCAAAAAGGTTTATTCACGGAACGTTCTACCCTCAAGAATACAAATCAATTCATTTTATACTGACTCCCACACATACACACAAACATACACACACACAGACATACACACACACACTGTCTGTCTCACTACCCAGTCGACAGAGATAGTGACCTTGTCCTTGAGACGTACTCCCCGTTCTTTCCCAAACCTCTAGTCAGGTCGGCACCAAACTCAGACAGTCTGTGTTTAAAATACCATAAAGACATATTGTTTTACCCCAATTCTGACTTGGACTACACATTTATTGATTATGATTTTATACATTCTAATCAATTCCATACAATTATATGTTTCAGGGCGGAATATTCTAATCATTCAATTAACAGACAATTCTCACCTATCACATACACATGGGTTTAGTACTGTAGATATGTGGTAGTGGTGGAGTAGGGGCCTGAGGGCACACAGTGTGTTGTGAAATCTGTGATTGTATTGTAATGTTTTTAAAAATGGTATAAACTGCCTTAATTTTGCTGGACCCCAGGAAAGGGGATAAAAATAATGAAAAACAGATTGAAGTACCAATCATTTTGGTATTACTTTAAACACTACGACTATGAGAAAGTCAGTTCTGGGGTCCATTCAGTTCGATTGAACGTTTTCTACATTGCATAATGGGTTGCACTGAAACACTTTTCCTCAAAATGTCCTTCAACGTTCTTGAAAAGGTTGCCTCTGTTTGCTCCGTTTGGTGGGTGTGGCTTGAAACAATGAGTGACCAAAATGCACCTGTGTATTTTGAACCCACAGCCCAACCCCTTATTTTTCAACTGGTCGTTCAGAAAGGCACTGTTTCCATTGAATTTAACATTGCATTACTGAACGCAGCTCTAGTGACTTTTCTACTCCAAAATTAATGAACATAAAATGATGGTGACACCATTCAAATATAATTTTCCGCTACAAAAATTTGCCTCACAACATATTGGTCCTTTTATTCAGTCTGGTGTGTTATTTAGCAATAGCACCTGTAGCCCAACTAATGTAGCATAGTGGCTATAAATAAATAGGCTAAAGCATGGGGTATCCCATCTGCATTTATGCTAATCATTAGTTCGATTTTTTTTTAACCTTTATTTAACTAGGCAAGTCAGTTAAGAACAAATTCTTATTTACAATGACAGCCTACCCCGGCCAAAGCCAGACAACGCTGGGCCAATTGTGCGCCGCCCTACGGGACTCCCAATCACAGCCAGATGTGATGCAGACCTGGATTTGAACCAGGTACTGCAGTGACGCAGCTTGCACTGAGATGCAGTGTCTTAGACCCCCAGCTTTCTAAATTTTTGTTGCCCCCCTTTCATCATGGGGGGGGGGCATAATTTGCCCCTCCCCCCATGCCCCTTATTAAGCTCCCCACAGAAATAGAATACATTTTACTCATCAAGAAACAGTACATACAAAAAACAGCTTACTGCTGTGCAATGTCAGGTGCATCCCTATCAATTATGACTAGGGTGGGCCAATTTCCTTTGTAGATTTTCTCAATTGAAATACAATTTAAAGTTGGTTCTGAGAGTATTCTTAGAGTGATTATTAGGTTGCATAAACATGAGTGCTTCCACCCCCCCCCACAATTTTTGGCATTCACATTTTTTTTCTAAACAAAACTAAGGAGGATAGGTTACTGCCTGGGGTGGCAGGGTAGCCTAGTGGTTAGAGCATTGGACTAGTAACCAAAAGGTTGCCTGAGCTGACAAGGAACAAATCTGTCATTCTGCCCCTGAACAGGCAGTTAACCCACTGTTCCTAGGCCGTCATTGAAAATAAGAATTTGTTCTTAACTGACTTGCCTAGTAAAATAAATTTAAAAAAAACTGCCACTGCTCAGAGTCTGAGACCGGCATGCTTGAGCCTACTGCCTGAGGCTCAGAGAAACAGTCCTTCTCAAATTATGTAACCTAATAGAAACCAGTTTTTAAAAAGTTTATAATACTACCAAAGTTGCCTTTCACAAAATTGAGCCCAATATAACGGTTACCAATTATCCCTCATTTTGAGAAATACCGCTCACACGCGAGATGCACCTCTCATTACTTCACAATAGAAACTCGCCATTTTGAAAAATATCCTTTTCTAAAAATTCTTATTCGTGCTTATGAATCTACTGTACTTCTTTATTTGTTACATGCTAGCTCACCGAATTAAGGGTTTGATAATAAGATAGAGGAGAGAGAGAGAGAAAAATAGGAGCTATTGCTCCTTTCTCCTTACAAGCATTGCACAACTCTTTTTCCCTTCAGAAAACAATGGCCTCTGAGGACCAGTTCATACCAAAAGCATAATTGGCGGCAGGGGGGATCCAATTGTTAAAATGTGGAATTAAGTAGAACTGTGTGTAAAGCCACAGAAAGCCAGTAACTATGGTGGGATTTTTTTTTCTCCCAATCCATCAAATTCATCATGGTGTTATTGAGGGGGTATTATTGAGGGGGAATAAAGTCCAAATATTTTGAGAATGAAGTCCAAATTTTAAAGTATACCTTTTGAGAATAAAGTCGCAGTTATATTTATTTCAAAATGAAAGTTGAAATGCCTTGTGAAATTCTACTTTAGCATTCATTGGCTTTAGTAACAAGGTTTCCAAAGACAAAACCAACCTGGACTCAGGGGTAGACGTAACATAGTAAATGTAAATCTGGGCTACGCCCATTAGTTTGATATGTTTCGTATAGTATGTATTAATTTGTGAATCTCCATCATACATTTCGTATGATATGTTAAGAATTTCATTTTGGTGTGGCTAAGGGTCATGTTTAAGGTCAGGAGTGAGGTTAAAGGGTTAAGGTTAGGGGAAGGGTTAGCTAACATGCTAAGTAGTTGCAGAATAGCTAGTAAATAGTTGCAAAGTTGCTAATTAGCTAAAATGTTAGTTGCCCGTGATGAGATCCGAACACGCAACGTTTGGGTTGCTAGACGTTTGCATTATACGCCCACCAATACACCCCAACCAATTTTGCTTAAGTAACCTTCTGTCTTATATAACCATACCAAACGTACCGTAACATATCATACTAATTTGAGTGTCTTGGATTTACATTTACTATGTCACGTCTAGTCTATGAAGCCAGACTGACAAAACATACAGTACTGGCTAAAGCATCTATGCAGCCATTTATTGCAATACCACATGGTTTCACTTTGTCAAATGAGTCGATATGCCATATCGACGTCACGCGCGCCTAAGCTTCACGCCTTGAGAATTGAGTGATCAGCTTGATTGTAGCTCTTTCGCATAGTGTCTCGTGTTACTACAAAACCTCTCTGAATTTCATGAAGATGCAACCATCTTTCGTCTTGCATTTATCGATTTCCGTTGATTTCACTTTGCACAAACTCCAATACCACATCCAGGTCTGTGTGGTTCTTCCTTCTGAAAAGACCCGGTCTGTGACAAAACCTCTTTTGAGGTTCTAATACTTACACTAATATGGTTATTACGTGCTCAAAGAGCAAGGATGTCCTTGTTACTAAAGCCAATTCTAAAGTATAGTTGTTCATTAGTTATAATTATTGTTATGTCATTCTTACAGACTTTGGCTTGAACTTTTTCACCGTCTTCTAATGTTTGGTAATGATATATTTAAGCAATAATGCCCGAGGAGGTGTGGTATATGGCCAATATACCACGGCTAAGGGCTGTTCGTAGCACAATGCAATGCCAACATAGTGCCTGCACATATTGGCCATATACCACAAACCCTTGAGGTGCCTTATTGCTATTATAAACCGGTTACCAGCATAATTAGAGCAGTAAAAATACATATTTTGTCATACCCATGGTATACGGTCTGATATACCACAGCTGTCAGCCAATCAGCATTCAGGGCTCGAACCACCCAATTTATATATACATATATTTTTTCCTTCAAACCTCCTTCATAGGATGTGTGCTGCTAAAATGACAGAAGGGAGCTTGCATGTGGAATCCTGCAAGGCCCCTATATTTTACAGACAAGCTGAACCGGCCACAGGTGAAGTACATCTGTCTGTCCTGCTTCTGCACGGCATCCGTTTCTCATCGGAGAACTGGCTCAATATAGGAACACTGGAGACATTGGCCAAAGCTGGCTGTCGTGCAGTGGCCTTCGACCTACCAGGTGAGCTTCGGTTGTAAATAGTAGTAAGTGAGAATCTGTTACTCAATTCATCTCTGACCTGTAACACCACCTCTCTCTTTCTCTCCCCTCCCCCCGCCCCCAGGTTTTGGCCAATCTAAGTCAGCAGTAGCCCCTCTGCTGTAGGAGAGCTGGCCCCTGGTGGGTTCCTGAAGCAGGTGTGTGAGGCACTGGGGATGGGGCCAGTGGTGGTGGTCAGTCCCTCCCTGAGTGGCATGTACTCCCTGCCCTTCCTCTTCCAGCACGAGGCTCTGGTCCGGGCTTACATCCCGGTGGCTCCCATCTGCACTGAGAAATTCACAGCAGAGCAGTACAGCAGCATACAGGTGTGTGTGTGTGTGTGTGTGTGTGTTGAGGGATTATGGCTCTCTGCTCTTTCATTTATCTTCTGTGGTTGGTTTCTCTTCTGTGGTTGGTTGCAAACATTGACTTTGCTTCTATGAAACATGCCTTGTGTTCCGGTGCTCTGTGTGACTTTAGTCAGGATTCAATCCGAACGCGGGTGTGCAGACAATGCCGCTTTCGAAGGCAATTTCCTTCAAAAGCTGCGTCGTATACAACCCGCGCTCAGCTTGAACCCGCTGCCATTGTATGTGACACCAGGTAACATTTGAGCTAACCACCTCCACTTTCATTCCAGACTCCATCTTTGATTGTCTATGGAGACCAGGATGCTCAGCTTGGAGAGGTTTCTCTGAACAACCTGAGGAGCCTGGCTAATCACAAGGTTGTGGTGATGAAAGGAGCAGGACATCCGTGCTACCTGGACGACCCGGCCACGTGGCACAGAGCTCTCACTGACTTTCTCAATACGTTGTGATGTTGTTCAGTGTCTTTGGCATATCTGTCCATGGATGCAGCACTATACGGCCATTCCTCATCCAACACTCCCAGCATTTAGTTATAGAAACAAAATTGATACTGTATGTTGTTTGTTAATTTGTCAAAAGCTAGTCTAGATTATTATTATTTGTTTTAATCAAAGACTAGCGTGTGGTGTTTTGGAGGACTAACTGTGGTTCAGTACAACTCGTTATGCTCTTGCTGATATACTGTACTTGTACTGTGTGTGTGTGTGGCCTATACAGGATGTATGTACCTGACATGAGTCCTGGTATTACAAATGCAAAAAAAAAACACCACACAATGAAATGAAGTGAAAAATATGAACATTATTTAATAACTGATTCTCTGTAATAAACAATTTGAAAATATTTTACAAGGAGTCACAGACACAATATTTTACAAATTTTGCCCTCTTCTTCTTCTTTTTTTTAGCTTCATCAGTACAAAAGAATGGAGCGACGTGGACCAATGCGCAGAGAGAGGGAGCTAAATCTTCCACGCACACACATACACACACACACACACACACACACACCAAAAATCAAATCAAAAACGGTTGATTTCAGATCTCAAACTTATCTTCACTTTATTCCTATTTTTTACTTCACTTAAAATTTGACAGATTTTACTATTTTTTTTATTTTTTAGATATATATATATTTTACACATTTGGCAAACATGGTCACATAGCACCAGACTACAGAATCACATACGCGTCTTTCCCACAGAGACGCACCTACACGGACACAGCAAGGGTAAGGAGGGGCAGGGGAGGAGCCACGTGAAGACCCTCCTTTTGAGGCTGGCCGTAGAGTAGACCCCTTCCTCTCACCCCAAGCTGTTCCTATTTTATTTTTATTTTTTTGGGGGGGGGCAAAAAGTAAATTTTGCAAACCACAGACCTGTGTCCCTCAGCACACTCTTGTGTCCACTTCTGGGACACACAGACATACTCATGATTCTTTGACCTTCTGTTTGACACGGTCCCATGCTGATCTGTGGAGACCCCACTCCCTGAGCTAGCCTCTGACATCCCACAAGGGGGAATAAACATCCTTGGCTTACTTCAGTCTAGAGCTGAACATCCCCAATCTGTGCATGTGTAGCTGTTAGTGTTACATATGAATGTTGCGATCTACAGAGGGACAAACAATTGCTGTGATAGAATACAATAGAACTACAAGAGTCATTTCTAAAATGGTGAACCCATACATTGAAAGGAGCCAATTACAGATTTAGAATATCTTTTTTTGGCTCAGTCTTTCATTGAGATAATGATGCAATTACCTAACATTTGTCTTGCCAAAAATGATATTGTTCACTGTACAATACATTGTGTGTGTATTTATGGTTATACAGTAAAGGAGGCTTTGGGGTTTAGGATATGTCCACGTTAACAAACTGAGACAGCGAGGAGAAGTGGAGGGATTTCAGAGTCAACACAGATTCAGAGTTAGATATAAACTATGAAAGTCCTCCATTCCAACCAGGAATCAAAGCGGCATGTGTACAAGAAACTCACATCCTTTTATATAGACGAACGGACATATGAAAATCTAAACCCCTTCAAATTCAGAGCTCAACACTCTGGATTGGGAAAGTCTTCAGAGAAAAGTAAATATTTGAGAGACTCTGTGTGTGTGTGCGTGTGCGTGTGTGAGAGAAAGAGAGAGAACACTGAATTAGCGCTTGATAGAACACTAAGGCATTAAGAGAGGCTTTGTCACTATGTTGTCTTAGAAACAGAAAAACACTGACATATTAAACATTCTTTTGAACACCTCTGTGAATGCAGCTCCCTCATGACAACATATGGAGAAAACCGGTCAGAAGAAAATGGATTGGATCATTTTTTAAACTCCATAACTATGTCTGATATAACACTTCTTCTGTTGGAATTGGAACAACAAACAGCTACGCTACCACAACTGTCATTCCCCATCCCCTCAACCCAGTTTTAAAGACATTCAATTTGAGGGTTAACACAAACATACACCCATACACAAACACAAACGCACATATGGTTCAGGCAGAAATGCAACGATAGCAGTCAGGTGGCTCTGTAAAGGTAGATCTGTGGCCAGTTAAGTTGCTTTATACTGATGGTGTAGCTTTATAGATGGCCCTGTAAAGGTACTGTACAGCACCGTTATATGTTGGCAATCAGTTAGCCCTGTTACGGTACAGCAGCTAATAGCCACAGCCAATTTGGATGTCTACATTAAGATGCAATATCCTCCTAGTCAATATGGTGTATAAAGCTACTGTAGACAGATAGCCAATAGACTGGCTCTATAAATATCTTGTAGCTCCACAGCCATTAGGATGGCTGTTCTATAAAGGTACTGCACAGTAGCTCTATAGCCAATGCTTTCCAAAACAGTGCACCGAGGCACTATGACAACAGAGAGTGGCTCCTAAACATGGGAGTTTAATGACATTTCACTTCAAATTGATCAGAATGACATGGATTACACACCCTGACTGCAGTTCAGTCGTCACCATGAGTAGTAGTGACCTCTGCTGTATTTCTTTATACGGGAAATGTTAAGCCCCAATCTCCCAGCAGCAAATGGTCTGAAGTTATACAGCATCTGTCAAAGGTAATACAAGCTAAGGTCTGCCAAAACCCACCCGCATCTAAAATGAGGTGCTTATAGGCCAGTCGGAATAGATATTTGTTTATCTGCTGTGGTGGCAACAGTTTATAAGCGCATACAAATACAGTCCTAGGAACATTAGCAGACATGGTGGAGTGGCTGTATGAGGATTGGCAGAGGGGTTAGCTGTCACTGGGATCCTACATCATCCATCTGTAGCAGATGTTAGAATGTCCATTGATCAGAAAGGATTGTACTGTATTATACACCACCAACAGCAATGAAGCCGAAACGGCCAGACTTTTCAGAGGCTAAATACCGATCCCTAATAAACAGGAGTAGGCAAGTATTCCTACTTTTTTTTTTGCAAGGGAAAAGTTAGAAGTTGCTTTGTCCGATTCGGACACATAATTACCTATTCATGACCTAATATTAGTCAACTATGATGATCAAAGACGTCAGATGTTATTCTTTGTAAGACTACTATTTGATAGAATAGTTCCATATTACCATTTGTTACAATAATTATATATACAGTACCATGCTTCCAGGGGCAGAAAAAGTTCTAACTTCAAGTGAAGAACAGTAGAGGACCCACAAGAAGAATCGGTATTCAGCCACTGTCAGTTCAAACCTCAGTTATTTCTACCACTATTTCTGCAGCTTCCGTTTCTGCCTTTTCCCGCTCACTAATTTGGCT
This sequence comes from Oncorhynchus masou masou, assembly GCF_036934945.1. Classification (NCBI taxonomy): domain Eukaryota; kingdom Metazoa; phylum Chordata; class Actinopteri; order Salmoniformes; family Salmonidae; genus Oncorhynchus; species Oncorhynchus masou. Next base: position 50,711,744 of record NC_088217.1, on the reverse strand, counting down.
ATACAAATAAGACCACATGAAAAGTCTAGCTCATCTTGGCAAGAAGTAGATATAGTGCATAAATAAATTCATGTAACACCTAACAACTTCCATTGCAAATAATACTCTAATATATGGTTTGAATACTCATCACTTCAACAGTTTATAATTGTATGTTTTTGTATACTTGAAAGCTATTTTTCCCCCTTCATTTTCTTGTTACAGTCACTATAAATGGCTGAATGGTACACACAGTAGCCCCCTATGAGAGACACATGACAGAGTGGTGAGACTCTGAGCAGACCAGAGATGAATGAGAGTGATGGAGGCAATGTCTCCTCTTCCCGTCTTGACTAACAGAGGCGGAAACGGACAACCTAAACTCTGTTGTAATCCATGACGGCTGGAGCTCTGTGGCATGGCATCCAACTTGCCTTCTCACTTCTCACTTGTCCTGCTGATGTGGGCGGGACCTTTTCTATTCTTGACAGCCTCTGGCGATTGTCGTGGTTGGAACACCACCTAAATAATTTCAAATGGATGTGACGGAAGGTAACTCGCCGAGGACAATAAAGGTCCTGCAACCGTCACTAAGAGACAACAATAGAAGCGAGCTGGGTACAGTAGTGCGGTACTCAGGGCTTCCGAGTTGCAGGTGGCAGAAAGTCTCATTATTACCTATGACTGGAGCAGGGTCGGGGCATAGAGGGGAGGAGAGGGCGGCGGCTTTAGGATGGACAAAGCTGGTGGGAGCAGACGAGAGGAAAATTAAAGTAGGAGGGGCAGAATATGGGTGCTGGCGATTGGATAGAGCAGGACGAGCTGAATTGTGAGCAGGGTCTGGAAGGAGGGGCGGAAGGAGTGGCCGCGCCCGCAGTCAGATGTGTTCTCCTGGAGAGGAAAGGAGACGCGTTTAGAGTGATATAGTGAAATTGTTGAAAATACCACGTGTATTTTCACAGTGTCTTTGTGAAAATAGGGTCTGTGCGCATGATTATTCTAGTGTCTGTGTACACAGGTGCTGAGTTGTACGCTCAGTTGTAAGTCTTACAGCGAGATTGTAGTCGTAGCACACAGTTGGCCCTTTTCGATACCTCGCTGCACTCATATCCTCACATGATGGGTTATCGTCCTTGACTGGAAGAGGCGTGGCTAAGGAATGACTCACTACCTACATGCATACTGTATAGTCACTCTCAAGTCTCCATAGCTTCCTCTCCCACTTACACAGGTTTATGCCACGAGCAAAAACATTTAACTCAAAGAGTAACGCAACATGCAAAAATGTACATGGTTTGACATTAACACCAGTGAGTTGAATGTGAAAAACAGCCACTGTTATTCACGAGTCCGTAAAGAGAGACAAATGAAAGGAGAAGATTCCCAACAGCAGGTGCGCATGTGTTGGTAACAATGACTGTATATATGAACAGACAAAGCCATCGATCACGTGACACCATTCATTCCTATGTGAAGACTCAATAGCGCATTGAAGACACATGAGGTCGGTTCACACGGAGATAACATGTACAATTTGAGCTACTCCAGGGACTAACGTTGCAGGCCAGCTCAGTGCTGCCCCCTCTCATTGAGTAACTCAAGTTGAAGGCCGACCGGGGTACTGCAGGCTGCCATCAGCGACTACATTGAACAACAATATAAACGCAATATAAACACATGCGAAGTGTCGGTCCCATGTTTCACGAGCTGAAATAAAACATCGCAGAAATGTTTCATGAGTACAAAACCTTATTTCTCTCAAATTTTGTGCACAAATTTGTTTACATTCATGTTAGTGAGAATTCATTTTAATTGACTGATTTCCTTATATGAATTGTAACTCAGTAAAATCATTGAAATTGTTGCACCTTTATATTCTTGTTCAGGATAAATGATCCTTATAATATGATATATTATTAAAACTTCTTGTGTGCGATTTAAAAATGATTGGTACTCTGATTGTCTCCAAAACATTTTTTGATTTACAGAAAGATTTTTCAATTCACTATAATTGGGGGTCCTGTTTTCTGCTAACAATGTGCAGTACCACGGTCGGCCTTGAACTTCCGTGGCTTCAAAGAGAGGGGGCAGTCGTTCTCCCCTGATTGGTAAGGATACACTCTGTCTCCGCCTGGGACAGTTTCTCCACCTCGCAGGTGTTGCAGGGCATCTTCTCTGCTACCACAAACAGCAGGTTGGTGTTGTTTAACCTCTTGGCATGGATCAGCCTACAGAGAGAGAGCGAGACAGTGTCAACAACAAACTCTTCTTATATCACCAGCTTGTTAATAACTGTTGGATCAGTTCTAGCCTCATTTACTTAATGATGCTTCTATTTCATTAGTTCTGATAGCATTTCACACACTTTTAGATGAATTAAGGACTATTACCGAACTTTGTGTTCCGTGAATCATGTTTGTGTATGAGTTGTTCGTGTATAGTGAAGTCACCTGGAGCAGTTGCCACAGTCCTGCAGGATGTCATAGGAACTGTTGATGTTGGTGAAGTAGAACTGAGTCTGTATCGTCACACAGCTGGTCTCTCTGGAGTCCATCCCCTCTGCCTCCACCTCATCTACAGCTCGCAGACAAAGACAAACACGTCTGTATTTTTTTTTTAAAGCAACAACAATACAATACAAAAACAATACAAGTGGCTGCTAAACACAAATGGCCGCTCCCATCAGTGGGCGCGCACGCCCCCACCAGATGCAGTTGAAGTCGGAGGGTTACGTACAGTACACCTTAGCCAAATACATTTAAACTCAGTTTTTTACACAATTCATGACATTTAATCCTAGTAAAAATTCCCTGTCTTAGGTCAGTTAGGATCACCACTTTATTTTATGAATGTGACATGTCAGAAGAGTAGTAGTAGAGAGAAGGATTTATTTCAGCTTTCATTTCATTCATCACATTCCCAGTGGGTCAGACGTTTCCATACACTCAATTCGTATTTGGTAGCATTGCCTTTAAATCGTTTAACTTGGGTCAAACGTTTCCCTTCCACAAGCTTCCCAAAATAAGTTGGGTGAATTTTGGCCCATTCCTCCTAACAGAGCTGCTGTAATGAAGTCAGGTTTGTAGGCCTCTTTGCTCGCACACACTTTTTCAGTTCTACCAATACATTTTCTATAGGATTGACGTCAGGGCTCTGTGATGGACACTCCAGTACCTCGACTTTGTTGTCCTTAAGCCATTTTGCCACAACTTTGGAAGTATGCTTGGGGTCATTGTCCATTTGGAAGACCCATTTGCGACCAAGCTTTAACTTCCTGACTGATGTCTTGAGATGTTGCTTCAATATATCATGATGCCATCTATTTTGTGAAGTACACCAGTCCCTCCTGCAGCAATGCTCCCCCACAACATGATGCTGCCACCCCCGTGCTTCACAGTTGGGATGGTGTTCTTCAGCTTGTAAGCCTCCCCTTTTCCCTCCAAACATAACAATGGTCATTATGGCCAAACAATTCTATTTTTGTTTCATCAAACCAGAGGACATTTCTTCAAAAAGTACAATCTTTGTCCCCATGTGCAGTTGCAAACCGTAATCTGTCTTTGTTATGGCGGTTTTGGAGCAGTGGCTTCTCCCTTGCTGAGCTGCCTTTCAGGTTATGTCAATATAGGACTCGTTTTACTGTGGATATAGATACTTTTGTACCTGTTTCCTCCTGCATCTTCAGAAGGTCCTTTGCTGTTGTTCTGGGATTGATTTTCACTTTTCGCACCAAAGTACATTCATCTCTAGGAGACAGAACGTGTCTCCTTCCTGAGCGGTATGACGGCTGTGTGGTCTCATGGTGTTTATACTTGCGTACTATTGTTTGTACAGATGAAAGTGGTACCTTCAGGCATTTGGAAATGGCTCCCAAAGATGAACCAGACTTGTGGAGGTCTACAATTTCTTTTCTGAGGTCTTGGCTGATTTCTTTTGATTTTCCCGTGATGTCAATCAAAGAGGCACTGAATTTGAAGGTAGATCTTGAAATACATCCACAGGTACACCTCCAATGGACTCAAATTGACTCAGAAGCTGCTAAAACCATGACATAATTTTCTGGAATTGTGCATGCTGTTTAAAGGCACAGTCAACTTAGTGTATGTGAACTTCTGACCCACTGGAATTGTGAAACAGTGAATGATAAGTGGAATAATCTGTCTGTAAACAATTGTTGGAAAAATTACTTGTGTCATGCACAAAGTAGATGTCCTCACCGACTTGCCAAAAATATAGTTTGTTAACAAGAAATGTGTGGTGTGGTTGAAAAAAAAACCCGAGTTTTAATGACACCAACCTAAGTGTATGTAAACATCCGAATTCAACTGTATGTCACTAGTACATTCTAGTGTTGCAGTCGCTTTCCATTATAAAGAAACATATATGACAGTGATATAACACTTCAAAAGTGTAGGGTAAACACACAGAGCACAGAATATCTCTGCTTTGTACACACCTGTGACAAACCAGCTGTGGTAAGCCATTCCACAGAGCAGCTGCTGGAATAGGGACCTGGGGCAGAAACATTTTTATTTAGTCTTTATTTTGACGGGCAAAACATATTGAGACCTCGGCCTCTTTTCCAAGTGTGCCCTGTACAATACAATGTAAATATGCACATTAAACGTGTATTTTCTTTGATCATTGTTTTAAGGATGCGTGTTCGTGGCTTTGTTTTAGCACTGTGTGTTTCAGGCCATAGTACTTTTTTGTTCTCTAGTCTTACCAGGCAGCTGCTGATGTCCACCAGGCCAGGTTCACAAAGTCGGCAATGGTGGGCTGACCACACCGAGAGGAAAACAGGGGAAACATTACCACCGGAACACATTGAGTGTTCACAATTTAAACATTTGCTAGCCTTCAAGCTGTCGCCCGTTCTTCAGTCATTCACTAGGGCTACAGCCATGTCTTTCACCCATTGTCCTTACCACAAACACGCCTCTTGGTGCAGCCCCGGTGTTGCTGCTCGGCACGGGGTCACACACAGACTGGTAGTCAAAGGACTGCTTCCGGTTGTAAAAGGAGTTGTTGTAGAGAGCATGCATCAGGTAGGGGTCCACCTCACTGAAGAACATGCCAATCTGTAGAAGAGGGAATATAGAGTCATTACAACATGCAGCTACGGTATATCACCAAAGTGAGTACACCCCTCACGTTTTTGTAAATATTTGAGTATATCTTTTCATGTGACGACACTGAAGAAAGGACACTTTGCTACAATGTAAAGTAGTGAGTGTACAGCTTCTATAACAGTGTACATTTGCTGTCCCCTCACAATAACTCAACACACAGCCATTAATGTCTAAACTGCTGGCAACAAAAGTGAGTACACCCCTAAGTGAAAATGTCCAAATTGGGCCCAATTAGCCATTTTCCCTCCCCGGTGTCATGTGACTCGTGTTACAAGAGAGCAGGTGTATTAAATTTGGTGTCATCGCTCTCACACTCCCTCATACTGACTGGTCACTGGAAGTTCAACATGGCACCTCATGTCAAAGAACACTGAGGATCTGAAAAAAATAATTGTTGCTCTACATAAAGATGGCCTGGGCTATAAGAAGATTGCCAAGACCCTGAAACTGAGCTGCAGCACGGTGGCCAAGACCATACAGCGGTTTAACTGGACAGGTTCCACTCAGAATAGGCCTCGCCATGGTCGACCAAAGAAGTTGAGTGCACGTTCTCAGCGTCATATCCAGAGGTTGTCTTTGGGAAATAGACGTATGAGTGCTGCCAGCATTGCTGCAGAGGTTGAAGGGGTGGGGGGTCAGCCTGTCAGTGCTCAGACCATACGCCGTACACTGCATCAAATTGGTCTGCATGGCTGTCGTCCCAGAAGGAAGCCTCTTCTAAAGATGATGCACAAGAAAGCCCGCAAACAGTTTGCTGAAGACAAGCAGACTAAGGACATGGATTACTGGAACCATGTCCTGTGGTCTGATGAGACCAAGATAAACTTATTTGGTTCAGATGGTGTCAAGCGTGTGTGGCGGCAACCAGGTGAGGAGTACAAAGACAAGTGTGTCTTGCCTACAGTCAAGCATGGTGGTGAGAGTGTCATGGACTGGGGCTGCATGAGTGCTGCCGGCACTGGGGAGCTACAGTTCATTGAGGGAGCAACAGTTCATTGAGGGAACCATGAATGCCAACATGTACTGTGACATACTGAAGCAGAGCATGATCCCCTCCCTTCAGAGACTGGGCCGCAGGGCAGCATTCCAACATGACAACGACCCCAAACACACCTCCAAGACGACCACTGCCTTGCTAAAGAAGCTGAGGGTAAAAGTGATGGACTAGCCAGACCTAAACCCTATTGAGCATCTGTGGGGCATCCTCAAACGGAAGGTGGAGGAGTGCAAGGTCTCTAACATCCACCAGGTCCATGATGTCGTCATGGAGTGGAAGAGGACTCCAGTGGCAACCTGTGAAGCTCTGGTGAACTCCATGCCCAAGAGGGTTAAGGCAGTGCTGGAAAATGATGGTGGTCACACAAAATATTGTCACTTTGGGCCCAATTTGGACATTTTCACTTAGGGGTGTACACACTTCTGTTGCCAGCGGTTTAGACATTAATGGCTATGTGTTGAGTTATTTTGAGGGGACAGCAAATGTACACTCTTATACAAGCTGTACACTCGCTACTTCACATTGTAGCAAAGTTTCATTTCTTCAGTGTTGTCACATGAAAAGATATTCTCAAATTTTTACAAAAATCTGAGGGCTGTACTGACTTTTGTGATATACGGTAGGTCAAGGATAGACTGGCTTCAATAAAGCTCTGTATTAAACTGTCAGGACATGTCACCTTGTTCCAGTAGTCCTTCTGATTGGACATGATCAGGAAACCACCGTCATCCACCAGGTAACACAGCAGGTCCTGCAGATAGAGGCACAGATGGACAACAATGACGACCCCTCCCCCCCCACTGGAAGTCTGTTTAACTCGAAACGATATCTGAGTTTCAAGCATATTCTACCATTGAAAGCGTGATAGTAACATTATTTCTAATCTTACTTCGCTGTTGGCGTCACAGTCCATCTCACAGCCACTGGTCGGTCCACACTGCCAAGGACAAATAATCATCAAGGATCGGCAAATGTTTTGAATTTCATATGTTTTTGTGTGGGTTCAATTCCTGCTTGTCCTTATGTTTGTTACCGTTTGTTGGACTTGTCGGTTGTCACTTGTTGGACTTGTTTGGTTGCTAGCCAGGATCTTGAATTTGTCCACCCAGGCCTCAAGATCCAGCTTTACTCCAACCACTAGTCATACACAGAGGGAGAGACATTGAGATATTCCTAAAGACATGAGAGAGAAGGGTGGAGAGAGAGACATTTTCCTCCTACTGTTTCCCTCCAAATTCCTACTATGCCTGCAGTTGAGTAACAAACCATACTACTCATCATGCCTCCACCAATGCTAATGAACCCTTCCCTCCTAGAGTCCCAGAGCCCCGGGTGCGGGCGGAGCGCCGACGGCCCACCTGCAGGTTTGATTGTCTTCCCTCCCACTGTGATCTCCACTGCAGTGCTGACCAGGATCCCTATGGTGTCGTTCTCTGGATTCAGCAGCTCATCATTCACTGTATGGGAAGAGGAGAAGGAGGAAGAGGGGGAGCAAGAGGAAGCACACAGAGGAGACAGGAGGGATAGAGGAAGAGGAGGAGGAGGAGCAAGAGGAAGCACACAGACGAGATAGGATGGATAGAGGAGGAGGAGGAGGAGGAGGAGACAGGAAGGGATGGAGAAAACAACAACCAAGTCAACATAAACAGATCCCATAAGGATTTTAGTAGTAGCGCCTGGGTGGTGGTGAGACAGATGATTACTCACAGGTGCGATAAGGCGCTCTGAAGATGTAGCCCTTGTTGTCCAGACTACGGCGGTAATAGCTGGCGTTAAAAGGCTCAGGGTCCTCCTCCCAGGTCTCAGCAGCCCTGAGGATGAGCACGACATTAAAAGTCATGGACAGAGCCAGGGCAAGAAGCTACTAAACTGTAACGTATAATGGCAGCTGTCTCGGTGACAACTATCCTGGATATTTAGTACCGGTTTATGTGTTTGTTTACAAGCAAGATGATGAAAACGCACTTGAAGTTGGTCCAATGTTTTAAACAAATGTTTGGGAGGCTTTACATGCAATGTACTGTACATACAACTTTGAAGGAAAGTTAGGTAGATTAGTGAAATACTCACTTGTTGGGAAAAACTCTTGTAATCCCTCCATCCGTTGCAGCAAACACTGCCAAAAAGCCATATCTGCAAACCAGAACAGGAGCGTGAGAATACAGGAAGTACACAAACAAATAGTACACATGCAGTCCTCTACTCACGTGGTGAGGTCTTTGGTCTTCCACACCTTCTCCACCAGCTGTCTGATGATGCCCGTGTCCAGGATGAGGTTATGAAGGAGCAGGTTGTCACCTGTTTTAGACCACAGGGAGGAAGGAGACATGCTTTAAGAGGCATTATGATTGAGATTGTGCATTCAAACACTGCGCATGGAGGTAAAAAAAAAAACCGTAAACAATGAGAACTCTGATCCTGCCATTACATTTCCACAAATGACGAGGTTGCGGTAAGAAAAGAGAGGTCTCTCCCGAGGGAAATGGAGGGACTCACATTGTTTGGAGTCGGGAGTCACCTTCTCCATGAGAGCGATGAAGTTGAGCAGGAAGTCAGTGTTGTTGTTGGAGAGCTCCAGCTCATTGCAGTATTCCCTGAGGACAGTCAGCGGTGACATTTTTTTAGCCCCAACAACAGTTGAGAACAAACACACACACACACACACACACAGTGTCTGGCTTCCCACTTGCCTCTTACAGTATATCCTTTGAGCCGGGATACGGACGGCACTGATTTACAATGCATGAACCCAAATGCACATTCCCAAACACTCTCACAGCGCACTCATAGAACTCGTGCATGTCCTGCGGCTGTCAGGATATTCAAACATGCTGACGAGACAGGCTGTCAGAGTGAAATATGGCACAGAGGAGGGCTGGTGAACGCAGCACACACTGACAGCAGACTGAGTGAATACACTTGTCAGTCTCTCAGCAAAGAGCTGGGAGCTTACAGGATGAAGGTCTGATCACGGCAAAAAGAAAACATGCAAATGGAGGGATTTTCAGTCACTTTTGTTTTTATATACCCGTTAACGTTATATCTTTGTCTTTATTTTCTCAAGATGACATACTGAACAACCTCTGGAATATGCAAACACACACACACACACAAAACCATGCGGCACCAACGGGTGACATGCAAAAGGGGTGTGGGAGCACAGGAACGGTGCTTGGGGCAGGGAGGGTCCGTTTTGGGATGGGAGGGGTTACTTGGGCGGGAAGGGAGAAGGGTTGAATGCACTGAAAGTCCAAATAAGTGGGCAATATAAATGATGTTGTTTTCAGAATCAGCTAAATAATAACAAAAGTGTCGTCACACTTCTCACTTTGTCAACACAAAACACACAAAGTCAAACCAGGATATGAGAAAACCAACAGCAACAACAGCAACAATAACAACAACATAATCAAAAGCACAGTCTTGAACCCCACAAGAAAAAAATGAGAGGTGTGACTGACAATAACAGATGACCTGTGGCTGAGGAGACTTATTGGTGTGACGTTGAAGTGTTGGGGGTTGAGGGATTGGGGTTTGGGCGTGGTGGTGGTGGTGGATAATAAACAGGGTAATGCTGTGGGCTGAAGGTGGTGGATAATAAACAGGGTAATGCTGTGGGCTGAAGGTGGTGGATAATAAACAGGGTAATGCTGTGGGCTGAAGGTGGCGGATAATAAACAGGGTAATGCTGTGGGCTGAAGGTGGCGGATAATAAACAGGGTAATGCTGTGGGCTGAAGGTATAATAAACAGGGTAATGCTGTGGGCTGAAGGTGGCGGATAATAAACAGGGTAATGCTGTGGGCTGAAGGTGGCGGATAATAAACAGGGTAATGCTGTGGGCTGAAGGTGGCGGATAATAAACAGGGTAATGCTGTGGGCTGAAGGTGGTGAATAAACACCACAGTGTGGACCATCAAAACAAATGGGAAGACAGCAAGCATTCACACAGGGCTACCTGGGAGCTATGAATACATGTCCTTCAGACTCAAAACTGTTTGGCAGCAGAGATTCAAAATCTGCAACAGAAAGGGGAAGATTATCTGGGAAGAGCCATGAGCCGAGCAGTGGGGCACTCTGGGTACACAGCGGCTGTTCTTCAGGGGTGCAGGGAGCGCGGAAGGGAGTTACCATAGCAACACCGAATAGGAATCATGGGGGATACACCAGCATTAGCCAATATGGTGCCTCAAATGCAACCTGACTCTGCCTTTAACAGTTTCAACCAGCACTCACTTTCTTACTCATTTTCCACTTTAGTTCATCACCATTGAGAAATCGTCACCAGATCAAGCCAACCATTGCGATTTGATTTTGAAGTTAACTGTTCTTTTTTTTAAGTCGGAGAACTGACTCCCATCACACACCATGACGGGAAGTGAGTTCTCAGACAGATTAACCCATAATGAGTGCATTTCACAGGCAGGCATCAACATGGCCAACTATTGCAGGGAGAGGTGGTGGCACAGGGGTCCTGATGGAAGTGGTCACCCCTCAGACTGGCAGGGGACACGGCTCAGAGAGACACACAATCAGGGGAAATGCATTGCATTGTGAAGGGCATATCAATGGGCAACTTGCTTTACCTCTAGGAAGCGAACCTAATGAGTTTTTATTCAGATAAATACGTTTTTTGTTATATCTATGATTCTCTGAACCTCATTAAATACAGCAATATATCTATTGTTATCTGACTTCCTTTACATTTCAGATCATCTCTATAAACTATGAGAAAGTAGATGAGACGTAGATATTTGACAATGAATGAATTGAAGGCCTGACTGCAGTTCTACGAGTGCCCAGGTAGTGTCGCGCCCACAGTGCCGTGCACATCCGGGTCATGGTTGTTTTTTTAGGAGGAAGTAGAGGGCCGTTCCCCCAGCAGTCTGAGGGCTGATAGGGGGAGGAAGGAGACAAGCTGATGGAGACAGGGGTTACAGAGGGACGACACACGAGGCAGGCGCCACGGGGCGCTCTGCCACGTACCCGACAACATGAGAGGACCAGGGTGGTCCACAGTGTGGCCCTAAAGAGATCCGTCAGCAGCACTAACACTAGCTACTGTAACATGGGCAAACAATTCAGTTGAGCTAACTAACACAGCCTGTTGTTCTAGGAGTCAACTTCAGGAACCTGTTGTTCTAATAGTTGAGCTAACTAACACAGCCTGTTGTCAACTTCAGGAACGCTAACATGCTAAACAAGCTTAGTAAGGCTAACATGGACGAACAATTCAGTTGAGCTAACTAACACAGCCTGTTGTTCTAATACGGAGTCAACTTCAGGAACGCTAACATGCTAAACAAGCTTAGTAAGGCTAACATGGACGAACAATTCAGTTGAGCTAACTAACACAGTCTGTTGTTCTAATATGGGCTCAACTTCAGTAGGTAACATGCTAAGTAACCTCAAGGCTAACATGGGGACTAAATCACCTGGGCTTAAACAGCTTGGCTTAAACTGCAGGTGGCCTTAGTCAAGCTAACATATTAATAGCCTAAATGCAGCAATCACGATGTTGTAAATAGTTAATAAACCGCAGTGACATTCTTAGACGTACTACCATGGGGGGGGGGATCAATGGACTCAAATGAGACTCAAATAGGACCAGCCTTAGTTATACTCATATAAAACAATGGGGTTAACTTCAGTTTGTTGAACTGTGTTATAATGACAAAATAGGCTTTAACATTACAGGGAGGCTTTCGCCTGCTCTAGTGTGAGGACAGTTAAGATGGAGAACGTCCTTAGCTCCACCGGGACTTTTGGAAGCGATGGCGGCTCCCTCAACTCCTGTACACTGGTGTGAGAGTTAAGACATCCTTCCAGCTACAATGGCATTGTAAGACAGGTAGAGAGACAGAGAGATGGAGGGAGAGAAATACCGAGAGAAAGGGACACAGAGTTGGAGAGGAGGAGAAAAAAAGGAAAGAGAGAGAGAGAGAGAGAGAGAGAGAGAGAGAGAGAGAAGGATAGTAAAGTGAGACACAACCAGAGAGCTATCCACAGAGGGGAGGTGTAGAGGGACGAAATACCAAAAGGTTTTAACAGAGAACGTGGATATTAGCTGTCATCTTTGGCTGTTTGGGGGTGTTAGAGACCTGAGAGTGACTGAAGCACCAGAGACGTGGGGGTGAGGTTGGAGACTGGAGGAGCCATCGTGAAAGAGATGGGGTCTAAGCTGCAGCAGGAGGGTGGGTGGGTGGAGAGTGAGGAGGAAGAGGAGAACGAGGAGGAGGAAGAGGAGGGTCTTGAAGGCAAGACGGGCAGGAACAGAGGCAAGCAGGCTGGGACAGGTGAGGGTGGGGGGGGGCAGCGAGGGTGGGAGGAGGTTGAGGTGTGGGAAGAGGCAGCAGTAGGGAGTAGGAGGTAAAGGTAGGGAATGTGGACCAACATGGAGTATACTTGCCCTTCGTGTATGGAACTGTGTGGATCCGTCAGAGAAGTAGTGAGCAAGAAAAGAAACAGGGGGTAGGGGAGGGGGGGGGGTCACAGACAATATTTTATTCAATTATTATTTGAATAAAAATATTGCTTTTCAAAAGAAAGAAACCAATTAAGTCAAACAGACGATAAAGGAAAATAAATGAAGAACAAACACCTTTTTTGCAAGAGCAAACAAGAAACTGAACAGAATGAGGACAAAGGAAAACCAGGAAGTCGAGAAACAGAACGAAAGAAGAAACAGTAAAGGACAAAAAAAAAACAGAACTGAGAAAGTTAACCATGGAGGTTCCCAAAATAAACAGAACAGAACGAACCAGGAAAAGAGCGGAGCAACAGGGTCTGGAGAAAGAAAGCATGAGAGAGACAACAGGTGTCCCCATTGAGACCCACTAAACCCAAACTCCCACAGAGGAAGGACAGACCCTCGTCACGGGCCGTGGGAGTTTATCTACTGAATGATTCCAAAGCTAAATACAAAACAGCAACAGGGAACAGTCCAACAGAAAATAATCACACATCTAGGAACTCAACAGGAACACAACTCAATAGAAATCATAATCAAAACACGAGAGAAAAGAGTGAAAAGCATGCCTGTTTTCACCGGTTTGGAAACATCAAAAAAGTTTCAAACACAGACGCTTCAGAATCATTGCTTGTTGGTGGAGAAGAGGCGAGAGCATTTGGCAAAGAAAAATAATAGCACAAAGACACCATTATTTTCACCTTAATAACACAGTAAAACCACAGCTTTCACCTTTCTGTCATTTTCCGATTTTTTCTTCAACAGTTGTGAAGAAAAAAAATCACCATAGTGTACAGCACAGTATGAAGACAGGAGGGTAGATAGGGGGGGTGGGGAGATGAAAGAGTTTCACTCCCAAGATGTCCCTGTCACAGTGGAGGAGAGGGGGGCGAGGAGAAGGAGGGGTATAGAGGCTCAACTCTGATGGTCCCTGTGATGGTGTTCGCTGGAGACCCCGGAGGCAGGATTTAGTAAGGGGGGGGCGTTAGGTCAAATTTGGGAGAGAGAGAAAGAGTAGAGAGAGAGGGCTGGTTTTGGGTGTCTCCTGGTACTTACACTGCACCTGCAGGATCTGGTCACTCAGGTTAGCCTTGATGTGGTTCTCACTGTACGTGGGCAGAACCAGCCCGAGACTGGAGTGGTGAGGCAGACACAGAACAACATCAGCATCCTAGTATTTAAGTCCTAATACACACGCGCCACACACAGAGTCTTCGCCTTGGACACAAATGACAGCATTCTCTAATCGGGAGGTGTGAACAACCTGCACTCAAAACAACACAAGAGGTTTAAATGATCAGAGAAACACAGCAACTGTTTCAGCTTAACGATGTGCTAATAGAGCTGAAGAGTGGGACCGTGTTCAAGTCAGCTGGCTCCACAGAAACCAACACCTGGCTCCTAGCCAACAGAGATAAAAAAAAATACATTTATAAAAAAAAAACATTTCTAGGTCTATTGAATATCATAAAATGTAATTTGCAAAGTGTTGCCTGGAGGAAATGGTGTTATAATGTCACTTGGAGATGGCTACAATGCATAGAGCATGCAGTTATTATGTGCTTATGATCCCATTACAGTTATTTTACAAGAGAAAGGAATGTGTGTCTTAATTTGTGGTGATTTCAGTGAATAATCCACTATGCAGAAAGCAGATTTTGTGGATACTCATGGTTAATAGACGGAGCCCATATCTCTGAATTTCTACACACCAGTGGGTGTGACACTCGTCGAAAGCACGTTTCTGAGATGTACAGATGGGTTATAGATCTTTATCCACAGGGTCACAGGGGGTCTGTACTCACCTCCAGGTCTCAGTCTTACCGCCAGGGTCGTATACGGTTGGAAACCGTAGCAAACTATTTTGCAACGGAGAACGTCTTGCAACGAAAACGAGCTTCTTATTGGACAAGTTCAGGTAGTCCCTCCCCTCTTTTTGGTTTCTATGGAATACTACCCAGATGAAGGCTGGTTGCTTAGCACCCACCTGTAATCTGTGCCTTCCACCGGTGTCCAGGTGTATGTCCGCATAGCCTCATCAATGTACCTCTGCAATCAGACAACAACACTCAGCATCAGAATCCCTTCCTCAATTTTGCTGTATTGTTTTGAAAAAGACTAAATCTAAGTAACGCACAGACATATATATATATATATACGGTGCCTTTGGAAATAATTCAGACCCCTTGACTTTTTCCACTTTTTGTTACATTACAGCTTTATTCTAAAATGGATAAAAAATGTTTTACAAATCTTCAGCAATATACACACAATACTCAATAACTTAATTGAGGTTTCACCTGTGTTAAATGATATTTATCGGACATGATTTGGAAAGGCACACCTGTCTATATAAGGTCCCACAGTTGACAGTGCATTTCAGAGCAAAAACCAAGCCATGAGGTCGAAGGAATTATCTGTAGAGCTCCGAGACAGGATTGTGATGAGGAACAGATCTGGGGAAGGGTACCACTCTGACAGAGCTCTAGAGTTCCTCTGTGGAGATGGGAGAACCTTCCACAACGACAACCATCTCTGCAGCACTCCACCAATCATGCCTTTATGGAAGAGTGGCCAGACGGAAGCCTCTCCTCAGTAAAAGCCACATGACAGCCCGCTTGGAGTTTGCCAAAAGGCACCTAAAGGACTCTCAGACCATGAGAAACAAGATTCTCTGGTCTGATGAAACCAAGATTGGGATTCTCTGGCCTGAATGAAAAATGTCACGTCTGGAGGAAACCTGCCACCATCCCTATGGTGAAGCATGGTGGTGGCAGCATCATGCTGTGTTTTTCAGAGGAAGGGACTGGGAGTCTAGTCAGAATCGAGGGAAAGATGAACGGAGCAAAGTATAGAGAGACCCTTGATGAAAACATGTTCCAGAGAGCTCAGAACCTCAGACTGGGGTGAAGGTTCATCTTCCAACAGGACAACAACTCTAAGCACACAGTCAAGACAACGCAGGAGTGACTTCGGGACAAGTATCTGAATGTCCTTGTGTGGCCGGGCCGTAGCTCAGACTTGAATTCGATCAAACATCTCTGGAAAGACCTGAAAATAGCTGTGCAGCGATGCTCCCCATCCAACCTGGCAGAGCTTGAGAGGATCCGCAGAGAAGAATTGGAAAAACTCCCCAAATACAGGTGTGCCAAGCTTGCAGCGTCATACCCAAGAAGACTCAATGCTGTAATCGCTGCCAAAGGTGCTTATGTAAATATGCTATTTCAGTTTTTTGTATTTGTTATAAATTAGCGACAATGTGTAACACCCTGTTTTTACTTTGACATTATGGGTTATTGCGTGTACATTGATGAGGGACAAAAAAATATTTATTACATTTTAGAATGAAGCTGTAACGTAACAAAATGTGGAAAAAGTCAAGGGGTCTGAATACTTTCCAAAGGCACCGTATATATAAAGAATCTCTTCCTCAAAAACAACTTGAACTGTAGTACAACAAGTTGTACGGTAGTCCTAACTCAAGTTATTCTGGATGGTACCGGCACGGATCATGGCTAAGCCTCATATATTGATGACTTGCCTCATCAACTGACTTAATGAGGGTCTTGATTTTCCTATGCCCTGATTTTCCATCAATCATGTCACGACGGATCTGCGAGAGAGCGAGGGATAGAAACAGACAGAATATGAGACGGAGAAAGAAAATGAGAAGGAAATGACAAAGGCAAAAGGGAGATGGAGAGTTACTTCTACGCTAACCAAAACCAGCTGTAACATTTGATTCAACAGTTTGCTCACGGGACCACTGTAATACAGTTGTAGTTACAATGTTAGAGATGTGTGGGTGTTCAGGTGATCACTGTCTTTACCTCCTCCTTTTTACTGTCCTCCAGCTCAGCATCCAGGAAGTCCAGAGTGACAGGCTCTCTGAAGTTAATGATCTGAGAGAGAGAGAGACGTGCAGCCAACCAGACACCAAGAATAATACCCGTATCTGGGTAGAAAATCCAAGACCTCCAGAACAGAGAAATACAAATGATATATAGAACTAGAGTCAGTAGGAGTGATTTGAGGACAGTTTGGGTCCTACCTTAGGTTGTAAGTTGGGGTGCAGGAGCAAATAGCCATTTTTGTCGATTGCATAAGTGTATCCATTGGCTCCAAGCTGTAGGGACAGAGTTGAGACTTAAAACCAGTGAAAAAAGTAAAGATATTTCTACTGCATGTGAGCTGCGTGCATGTGTGACGTACTTACCCTATACGTTGGCGTCTTCCTCTTAATTTCGTTGATCGCAACATCCACTCCCATGACACCAAGGACGAGCTGAGTCTGTGTAAAAACAACACAGACGGCAAAAGTTGAAATATTTGAACTCTGGCGGCGACTTCTATCTACCGTGGCAGCTGACGGCATTCAACGCCAGCCTCAACGGCATTCACCATCGTGCTCTCAATGAAAACAATGACATCTGGTTTGCCAACTACGGTCGACCTCGTACCATCTAAATGCAGCATTAGTGAAACAACTACATATCACAGTCTTAGTAGGAACATTTTTCCACAATAAATCAGCAAAGTTGGTGCTAGTAGTAAAAGACAAGTGTGATTTCAAATAAATAGGGGGGTGTCACACCCTGATCTGTTTGACCTGTCACTGTGCTTGTTTCCACCCCCCACCAGGTGTCTCCCATCTCCGCTCATTATCCCCTGTGTATTTATATCTGTGTTCTCTGTTTGTCTGTGGCCAATTTGTTTTGTTCATCTTGCCTACCAGTGGTTTTCCCCCTGCTCCTGTCTGTTCTAGTTCCTGGTTTCCCGGGATTGGCCATTCTGCCTGCCCTGAGACTGCCTGCCGTTCTGTACCTTTTGGACTCTGATCTGGATAACTGAACACTGCCTGCCCTTGACCTGTCGTTTTGCCTGCCACCTGTTCTAGTAATAAACTTTTATTAGGGTTTCAGAAGTATGAGTATCTGTACCTCTCTCACTGATCCTGTCATCACATTCTCATTCAGCCTCTCACATTAAGAAGCAGAGGCTGCACACACACACACACACACACACACACACACACACACACACACACACACACACACACACACACACACACACACGCACACGCACACGCACACACACACACACACACACACACACACACACACACACACACACACACACACACACACACACTCACAGACACAGTGGAAGCACACACACAGCAAACGGGGCCTTTAGACTGACTGCTGAAAAGCTGTCCTCACCATCTGTGACTTATAACCACGTGTACCATCTGACTAATCTATATCTACACCCTGGAACTGAGTCAATTTGTCATAGCATCACTAAAGCCTGCGTGATTCAGGAGTCAATATTTTCTATTTGGTTTTAACAGTTGATTCAGTGGGAGCTAAGCAACAGATTGTACATCAAAAATCCAATCAAATGAACTTTATTTGTCATATGCGCAAAAAAACAACTGGTGTAGACAACCATATAAATACAAAATAAAATAGTAACAAGAGGAATAAAATAAATTACACGAGAATGGAGCTATATACAGCGAGTGCCAGTACCAGATCAATATGCAGAGGTATATACAGGGTGTACCAGTACCAGATCAATGTGCAGAGGTATATACAGCGAGTTCCAGTACCAGATCAATATGCAGAGGTATATACAGCGAGTGCCAGTACCAGATCAATATGCAGAGGTATATACAGGGTGTACCAGTACCAGATCAATATGCAGAGGTATATACAGGGTGTACCAGTACCAGATCAATATGCAGAGGTATATACAGGGAGTACCAGTACCAGATCAATGTGCAGAGGTATATACAGGGAGTGCCCGTACCAGATCAATGTGGAGCTATATACAGGGAGTACCAGTACCAGATCAATGTGGAGCTATATACAGGGAGTACCAGTACCAGATCAATGTGCAGAGGTATATACAGGGAGTGCCCGTACCAGATCAATGTGGAGCTATATACAGGGAGTACCAGTACCAGATCAATGTGGAGCTATATACAGGGAGTACCAGTACCAGATCAATGTGCAGAGGTATGAGGTATTTGAGGTAGATATGTACATGAAGGCAGGGTAAAGTCACTAGGTAGATATGTATTTGAGGTAGATATGTACATGAAGGCAGGGTAAAGTCACTAGGCATCAGGATAGATAATAATAAGGTATTTGAGGTAGATATGTACATGAAGGCAGGGTAAAGTGACGAGGCATCAGGATAGATAATAATAAGAGTAAAATAAAGAACAGAGCAGCGGCAGCAAATGATGTGTAATAGTGTGTGTGTGTGAGCGTGCGTGTATGTGTGTAATGGGTATGTATGTGTGTTTGTATTGTGTCGGTCTGCATGTGTGTTATGTGTGTGTGCATGTAGTGCACGTGTGTGGGTTTTGTGTGGGAGTGTCAATGTGGTGTCCCCTGTATTTGGTTTGTATATATGGTCTAGTGAGTGTGCGTAGGGTCAGTGCAAGATAGAGTTTGTGCAGATAGTTTGGGTACCATTAATTGACTATTTAGCAGTCTGGCACCGCCTGATATAGAGGTCCTGGATGGCAGGGAGCTTGGCCCCGTACTGGGCAGTCCACACCACCCTCTGTAGCACTTTGTGGTCCATGGCTGTGCATTTGCCATACCAAGCGGTGATGCAGCCAGTCAAGATGCTCTTGATGGTGCAGCTGTAGAACTTCTTGAGGATCCGAGGGCCCGTGCCAAATCTTTTCAGCCTCTTGAGGGGGCCGTGCCTTCTTCCCGACAGTGTGGGTGTGTGTGGACCATGTTAGGTCCTTAGTGATGTAGAAGAAACTTGAAGCTCGTGACTCGCTCCACAACAGCCCTGTCAATGTGGATGGGAGCGTGCTCTCCCCTCCTTCTCCTATACTCCACAATCAGCTCCTTGGTCTTACTGATGTTGAAGGAGAGGTTGCTGTCCTGGCACCACACTGCTAAGTCCCTGACCTCTCTGTAGGCTGACTCAGCGCTGTCTGTGATCAGGCCTACCACCGTTGTGACGTCAGCAAACTTAATGATGGTGTTGGATTCATGCGTGGTCGTGCAGTCGTGGGTAAACAGGGAGTACTGGTGGGGACTGAGCACACACCCCTGAGGGGCCCCCGTGTTGAGGGGCATGGTGGAGGTGTTGTTGCCTACCCTCACCACCTGGGGCCGGCCCGTCAGGAAGTCCAGGATCCAGTTGCAGAGGGAGGGGTTCTGTCCCAGGGTCCGTAGCTTGGTGATGAGCTTGGAGGAGACTGTTATTGAACGCGGAGCTGTAGTCTATGACCAGCATTCTCACATAGTTATTTCTCCTTTTGTCCAGGTGGGAGAGGGCAGTGTGAAGTGCAATTTAGACTGTGTCATCTGTGGATCTATTGGGGTGGTATGCGAAATGGAATGGGTCTAGTCTGTCTGGAATGATAGTGTTGATAGTGTTGTGTGTCATGACCAGACTTTCAAAGCACTTCTTAATTACAGATGTGAATGCTACAGGGCTATAGTCATCTAGGCAGGTTACATTGGAGCCCTTGGGAACAGGGACAATGGTGGTCAGCTTGAAACATGTTGGGATTACAGACTGGGAGAAGGATATATTGAAAATGTCTGTGAAGACACTTGCCAGCTGGTCTGTACATGACTAGAGAACGCCCGCTGGTATTCTGTCTGGCTCGACGGCCTTGTGATTGTTAACCTGTTAAAACGTTTTGGCTCACATTAGCCACGGAGAGAGAGAGATCACACAGTCATCCGGAAAAACAGAGGCTTTCACGCAAGGCACAGTGTTATATTCCTCGAAGCGAGCATAAAAGACATTTAGTTCATTTGGGAGTTCTGCATCACTGGGCAACTCATGGTTTGGTTTCCCTTTGTAATCCGTTATTGTCTGCAAGCCCAGCCATATACGACGAGCGTCAGAGCCAGTGTAATAGGCTTCTACCTTCTTCCTATATTGACCTTTCACATGTTTGATGTCTTGTCGGAGGTCGTAGTGGGTTTTCTTGTATGTGTCCATGTCCGTGTCCCTTTCCTTGTAAGCGGTAGCTCTAACCTTTAACCCGGTGCGGATATTGCCTGTAATCCATGGTTGTTGGTAAGGATACGTTCTTATAGTCACTGGGGGGGACAACATTGTTTATGAACTTGTTGATGAAGCCCGTGACTGTTGTGGGAAACTCCTCAATGCTATCGGATAAATCCCGCAACACATCCCAGTATGTACTAGCAAAACAGTCTTGTAGCGTCGCATCTGCTTCATCTGACCACTTCCGTATTGAGCGCATCACTGGTACTTCCTGTTTGAACATTTGTTTGTAAACAGGAGAATAGAGCCGTGGTCAGATTTGCCAAATGTAGGATGAGGGAGGGACTTGTCTGGAGTTTCTTGCTTGTTTATGGCTCCATACAGTTCGTTGAGTGCCAGAGTGGCGCTGGCTTGGGCCAGGATGTAGACAGTTGTAATAATTATGGATGAGAACTCTCTTACCATGAGGTATCCTATATCAGGTGAACAAAAGCTTGAGATTTCCTTCACACTTGAAGCAGCACACCAGTAGTTATTTATGAGAGAAAAAACACCCTCTACCTCCTTTTGACTTCTCCGAAGCCTCTGTACGATCCTGTCGTTGCACGGAGAATCCACTGAGTACTACGTGCATAGCGTCATCGTCCAGAGACGTTTCAGCAAGATATGTAATATTGCAGCTTTTAAAGTCTATCTGATAGGAGACTCTCGAACAAAGATCATCCATCTTATTCTCCAGTGACTGGACAATTGCCAATAGAACAGAGAGGAGCGCCGTTCTGGTTTTCTCTTCGCCTCAATTTCACCTGGACTCCACCTCATCTCCGTTTCCACGCCTGCAGCGTTTTGCTAGCCCATGGAACAAAGGAATAGGGTCCGGTATGAACAGTGGAACAGCTGAGTCGGAGTTGAAGTCGCATTTGGTTAGTAACTGTCGATCTGATGTCCAGAAGTGCTTGGTGGTCATATGTGATAATAGTATGAACTTTCTGTACAAAAAAAAGTTTTTTAAAAATATGATAAAAGTCACTGTATAGCAAAGCTGGGTTGGAACCGAGGCAAGCCAAGCAAAGTTGAACTGGACTGGTTACACATGCAGCATAGTTGCAAAGCCGAGCTGGTCTGTGTCAGCCCTATAGTGTGAATCAGGCATGAGTGGAAGGATATATCAGAGCTGCTGGGCCTGTTGCCAACTCACGGGGTCAGTGTTGCCCTGCGGTCGTTCGGTCGCTGCACCAGGATGGGAGGGCGCCATGAGACATGACTGATGCTCAACATTAGGGACTTACAGAGAAGGAAAGGGACTCCTGTTGTCTTACAATGGTGCAAACCCTGTTGCTCAAATGGGAAGTCTGTATCTAAGTTAGTACTGATGCAATATCTGTTTATGTATCAGGATCTGTTGACAGTGGTCCTCATAATCGCCCTGAGACCTTTTGAAGATGAACAGGGCAATAAATGAAGTCTGGGAACTTGTTAATCAAGATCTGTTGACAGTGGTCCTCATAACCGCCCTGAGACCTTTTGAAGATGAACAGGGAAATAAATGAAGTCTAGGAACTTGTTAATCAGTGTAAATCCTAATGCTGGTAATGTTCACCTGAGAGTTTGCGTCAGCGGTGAGGTTGAAGACCGGCATGGTCCCGGTGATGACCAGACCCAGACCCTGAACACACAAACAACATAGCAAAATCAACATCTTCGCACACAGGACTTCACAAGGTCCTGTTAGCATCTACATAACATTTTGCCATCTAAAACATAGCTATGTAATGACTCAAAAGAGACATTTGCAAGCTAAAGAGCTTGAAGTGTGGCTAGTACAAGGTAAACTTGTATTAAAACTGAAATGTAATGCAGCATAGACATCGTGTTGCTAGTCATCAGTCTGTGTCTTACCAGAGCATCCTGGTAGACGTTGGTCCATTGGACCAGCTTGGCCTTGGGCC
The DNA here is from genome assembly GCF_036934945.1 of Oncorhynchus masou masou. Lineage (NCBI taxonomy): Eukaryota > Metazoa > Chordata > Actinopteri > Salmoniformes > Salmonidae > Oncorhynchus > Oncorhynchus masou. The sequence continues at coordinate 50,689,218 of NC_088217.1, read as the reverse complement.
CAGCCAGCACCATGGGCCGACCCAGCACATCCAGGTACTCCTGAGACAGGGAGAACATGGAGGAGAACACACACGTCAGCACAATGACACACACACAGACACACAGACACACACACAGCATCTACTGCTTGATAGTGCTTGCCTACAGTGGGGGTTGCTTAAAACAGTGAGCTGTAAGAGCATGTCACCCTGATTCTACGTAAAGCTATAAGACCCTGACAAGTCTTCTCCTCGTCATATTAACCGGTGGGCCAACAGTAGAAGCTGCTTAGTGCTGAGGAGCAGTAGAGCCTGCGGACGGTCTTCAGCCATTCAGAGTCGTTATTCGTCATTATGAATCAGCTATTAAAAACACAATAGGAGTGCCAGGGGGCACTTGGCACAAACAGGCCAATCTCCCACTGGCTCTCTGTGTTCAGCACGGCAGTGTGAAAACGCCTCTCTGTGTTGGAAAACAAGGGTTAAGGGTTAAACTCACGAGTGATTCAGCGCGTTCATCAAAGTCGTATCTCCGTAGGTTTTGTTTTACAGATTCTAAACGACAAAGATGTTTAATTGATCCATGGGATGCTATTATTCCCCCCCCCCCCAACTCCGATTTACCTCACTTGCGAGTCAGGAATTTAGGGAGATTCCATCCAAATCCTATACAGATTTAGGTAAACAATGCCCCCTTTACATGATGGAATATTCCATCATAGCACTCAGACCTTAACCATAACCGTCTGTGTATACCTGTTATACACACAAGCAGTGTCGCCCTGTGGGAACACAGTGTTGTTCCAATGTCGTGCCTTTGACCGTTTGTTATTCATTGGCTGAACACTGAGGTGCTGACAGGCGTCACCTATTCTATTATTAGCTCAGTAAAACTCCCGTTTAACGGGCCACAGGGAGATATTTCATCAAAATGATGACAGGCAGACCTTTTCACGGGATGTAGGGGACATTTTCCGCCTGACTAGAACAATCTAGCAAACATTAAAGTCAGCCAGCAGAAAGGCTGAGGAGGTCCGAGGGAACCAGAACCACACGTAGGTAGAGGCCAGAGTCCAAGGGCCCTAGCTAACAGTTCTGTGGGTTAATGTGTTGCTACAACCAGGGACAACTTCACGTGCCTCCAACAGGCCAACCAATTAGCATTTTGTCTGTTTAATGCAAATACACTGTGAAATACAGGCTACATCAGCTACATGTATGTGTAACTGACTACACCGTGAAATACAGGCTACATCACCTACATGTATGTGTAACTGACTACACTGTGAAATACAGGCTACACCGTGAAATACAGGCTACATTAGCTACATGCATGTGTAACTGACTACACTGTGAAATACAGGCTACATCACCTACATGTATGTGTAACTGACAACACCGTGAAATACAGGCTACATCACCTACATGTATGTATAACTGACTACACTGTGAAATACAGGCTACATCACCTACATGTATGTGTAACTGACTACACTGTGAAATACAGGCTACATCACCTACATGTTTGTGTAACTGACTACACTGTGAAATACAGGCTACATCACCTACATGTATGTGTAACTGACTACACTGAAATACAGGATACATCACCTACTTGTATGTATAACTGACTACACTGTGAAATACAGGCTACATCTGCTACATGTATGTGTAACTGACTACACCGTGAAATACAGGCTACACTGTGAAATACAGGCCACATCACCTACATGTATGTGTAACTGACTACACTGTGAAATACAGGCTACACCGTGAAATACAGGCTACATCACCTACATGTATGTGTAACTGACTACACCGTGAAATACAGGCTACATCACCTACATGTATGTGTAACTGACTACACTGTGAAATACAGGCTACATCACCTACATGTATGTGTAACTGACTACACTGAAATACAGGATACATCACCTACATGTATGTATAACTGACTACACTGTGAAATACAGGCTACATCACCTACATGTATGTGTAACTGACTACACTGTGAAATACAGGCTACATCACCTACATGTATGTGTAACTGACTACACTGTGAAATACAGGCTACATCACCTACATGTATGTGTAACTGACTACACTGAAATACAGGATACATCACCTACATGTATGTATAACTGACTACACTGTGAAATACAGGCTACATCACCTACATGTATGTGTAACTGACTACACTGTGAAATACAGGCTACATCACCTACATGTATGTGTAACTGACTACACCGTGAAATACAGGCTGCATCACCTACATGTATGTGTGACTGACTACACTGTGAAATACAGGCTACATCACCTACATGTATGTATAACTGACAACACTGTGAAACACAGGCTACATCAGCTACATGTATGTGTAACTGACTATACTGTGAAATACAGGCTACATCACCTACATGTATGTGTAACTGACTACACTGTGAAATACAGGCTACATCACCTACATGTATGTGTAACTGACTACACCGTGAAATACAGGCTACATCAGCTACATGTATGTGTAACTGACTACACTGTGAAATACAGGCTACATCACCTACATGTATGTGTAACTGACTACACTGTGAGATACAGGCTACATCATCTACATGTATGTGTAACTGACTACACTGTGAAATACAGGCTACATCACCTACATGTATGTGTAACTGACTACACTGTGAGATACAGGCTACATCACCTACATGTATGTGTAACTGACTACACTGTGAAATACAGGCTACATCACCTACATGTATGTGTAACTGACTACACTGTGAAATACAGGCTACATCATCTACATGTATGTGTAAACATGCTGCAGTCCCATGTCCCATGTTTCATGAGCTGAAATAAAAGATCCCTGAAATGTTTTATATGCACAAAAAGCACAAAAGCTGTCGTGCACAAATGTGTTTAAGTCCCTGTTAGTGATCATTCCTTCTTTGCCAAGATAATCCATCCACCTGACAGGTGTGACATATCAAGAAGCTGATTGAACAGCATGACTGTTACACAGGTGCACCTTGTGCCGGGGACAATAAAAGGCCACTCTAACATGTGCAGTTTTGTCACACAACACAATGCCACAGATGTCTCAAGTGTTGTGGGAGCATGCAATTGACACACTGACTGGAGGAATGTCCATCCGAGCTGGTACTAGATCATTTAATGTTAATTTCTCTACCATAAGCCGCCTCCAACGTCGTTTTAGAGAATTTGGCAGTACGTCCAACCAGCCTCACAACAGCAGACCACATGTATGGTGTCGTGTGCGTGTTAGTAATCTATACCAAGGCAGCCCTATAACTTGTTATAATGCAACATTATATGATGGGGAATTCTAAAATGTGTAGTGCAGCCCAGGTGTGTCTAGTGCTCTGACATGAACCAGTCCTGTTGCACACCTGCTGTAGGAAACCTATTAGAATAAGTGGCAGTTCTCAGAATATAATTATGCCAGAGTTAATGGAACAGCTGACAGTCTATTCAGGGGCCCTGATCGCTCTGTGGGGCTGGGGGAGGAGGAGGGGTAGGAAGGGGGAACGGGGTGCATAGAGCCCCCCAGCAACTCACTCAATTTCTACAGCTGGAATGAGGTTATCCCAAGGGGCTATGGGACCAGGTAGTGCCTGGAGCAGAGTGGAGGTCGGCGAAGGAGGGTGGAGGGGCCACGGGTGTGTGGGGCAGAGGGGCCAGAGGTGTGTGCGTGTTTGTGTGTGCATGTGCGTGTGTGTGGTAATGCAGTTGGGGGACTAGAGAAGGGGTGGATTAGGCAGCACAGTAGGTCTGCGCTAACTAAGACCTGCTAGAGGACAGAGGAGAGCTTTAATCACTCTCTCTCTCCCTGTTACTTTCTCTCTTTCCGAGCCTCCTCGTGTCCTCGTGGAATGGTACATTTCAATGCCTCATCTGCAATCTGCACAGTTGTCCTCAAAGAGAGTAACAAACTCAAAGTTAAGTAGAAAACACACCCTAAACAAGGACACAGCATCCCGATGTGTTCAGGATTCACACAAGTGTAAATAGTCACGCATGGATACACATATCACACACACTGGAGGATATCTGACCTGCGTGTTAATTCTGATGGCGCCAATGGATGGAATCTCGTAGTAGAATCCTGAAGAACAAAGTGAGAGAATTTGTTCGGTCAATCCACAACGGTAACAAGCAACATGCAACTGCCCTATTGCAATGTGCGTTGTAAAGGTAACGCTCTCAGTGTCGCATCTTAAAGACCATAGGATGAAGTAACACAACAGCCCAGCGAAGTGCAATCATCTCAAGCGAGCAGGGCACGTGTAGTGCTATCCTATCAAAATGACTCCTCAGCAGAATGCTGATTGTTCTCCACGCGGGGGAAACTCCATTTAGTAACCCATTACTTGTGTGGGTTATGTAATTATGTCATTTGGTGTGAAACGCTCTGTGTGTGTTTGTGTGAGTGTGTGTACTGTGTGACTGATTGGCACTAGGGTGCTATGGGGAAGCAGGATGGGGGGCCATTGGCCTCCAGTCTTATCGCCATTGTACTGCAGGATGTAAATGTCATGTGCTCGAGGGTCTCACTGAGGATGCTGCGGCTGAGCCTCAATGCAGAGCAGAGCAGAGCAGGGCTGCTGATTAGTGATGGAGGAGAGGAGAGCCACTCTCTCACTCTGGGTCAATAACTGCTGCCGTTCCCCAAGTTATTAAAGCTGAGTGTTTATACAAAGAGCCGCGAAACGGAGACAACACACTCGGAATGTTAAGCGGCGGGAACGGCTGTCGTTTTTTAAAAAAAATTTTTTTTTTGGAAACAAATTGCGTTCTCGCAAAATAGTGCCTGAGAAATATATTACAGAACCTCTGGTAAGTAAATTTCTGTAAAGTTACAGGGAAAATGTATTTAAATGGCAGTGTTATTAAGCTGGCCCCAGGATAATGCTGTAATCACGGAAGCGTCCACAGAAGCGCACACCCACAAACTATGACTGTGCTCAGAACAGGAGCTCCTTCGCTTTGCTTTGTGCCATTGTGTGACACCTCCCGTTGTAGGACACGACACAAGGAGCGACGAAGGAGGAAACCGACGTAGAAACGAATGAGCATGGACTGGAGGTCTGCCGGTCTTCAGCCACACGAGGAGAGCGGTTGGGCCCAAAGAACTGTCAGAGCGGGAGTCAGGCTCCACTTAAGAGGGGATTGCAGCACAAGCCAAGCGAGACAACAGGGAGTCTAGTCGACTGGGAGCTGGATGTGTTTGCGAGGGGGGATCCATGTGTGTTTCAGTGTGTGAAGGTTATAGGGTGTCTCTGGATAGCACAATGAGGTACGACTATGCTTAAAAGGACGGCTCCATAGAGGAGAGGACGTCAATAACCATTGTCTTAGGTCGGCATTGACTTTGGTGCCACGCTAATGGTTAGTGTGAGTGGCACGCTGGCACAGAGGAGTAATCCTGGACTTCCCACATGCCGCCTGCCTGACTGAGAGATGGTAGCCATCGTTATCAACACACAGCCAGGCTCCACACGATAATTCATTACAACATGCGGGGAGGGAGGTACTTCTGAAGCACTCTGACGGCTCTGCAGGAAATGAATGAGCCAGCCTTCGATAGGAGGCATGCTGCTTGTGACAGGAAGAAGGGAACGCTAAGTGTATAAGAGAAATGTTGAGACACTGAGAAACCCAACAACAGAGGGGATAAAGAGGGAGAGAGCGAGGAGAGAGAGAGAGAGAGAGAGAGACGATTATTGTTCCAGAAAGAGTGAAAAAAAAAGAGTTTAACCGAGAGAGCAGAAAAGTGGAATTCGGCATTGGTTATAGTGCAGAGCGGGCTGAGTGTCATGAGGTCATGAGGGCCGATGGTCAAGGAGGAAAGCTCAGTCATCTGGGTCGGGGACAGTTGGGCATTTTGACTGGAGTTTGGTTACATCATTACACCATTATGATCACATATTTTCTCGTTTCTCTTTGCTGGACTTGGGTAATGCTGAGATTGTGCATGTAAATCAGTCCATGTCCATACAGTTTATAGACACACCCTCTACTCACCTTTGTTGGCACAAGCTATCCACTGCAAAGGTGTGACATCATAGTTGTGCTGCCCGACTGAAAAGGTAAATACTCGAATCTGAGAGAAGAGGGGATAGTGAGCGGAGAGGGTGAAAAACTGGACATTACTCTCGTACAGCGAGAAAGTATAACGGCAGAAGCATTTCAAGCCAGGGCGTGAGCGAGGACGAAGAAGAAAAACGGTAGGAGAGGAAAGAGAGTGAGTGTGTGCATGTGTTGGCTGTAATTTCCTGGGCTCTGATGATAAAGTGGCTAATTAGTCAGCAGGTCAGAGCTGTTAACACCTGCAGCAAGACAAGAAAAGAGACAGAGAAATAGAGAGAGAGAGAGAGAGAGAGAGAGAGAGAGAGAGAGAGAGAGAGAGAGAGAGAGAGAAAGAGAGATGACAGGGATGGAAACACACAACAAAAAGGCTGGATCTATGTCCAAGGATGGAAGTGTTGGAATCTCACCCCCCCCCCAAAAAAATGACACCTGCTGTTGAGAAACATGGTATTTATTTCATAAGGACAAAGGGATGAGAGGGAGATGGGAGACCACAGACTGGTTTATCATCTCACGGACTGATTCATTGGCAGACTTGGATTGATGAATAGATCCTTGGTTATTGGGGACAGGACTCACGGTTTTGTTGGGCCAGTTGTACTTCTCAAAGATGTCCTGGGCACGATCCTCTCCTCCATCTGTAAACATCATTATCATCTTATTGCAGCCCGCCCTCGGGGCGCCTGTATCCTGTGGAACAGAGAGAGAGAAGAAGAGGGTGATAGCGAGGGAGAGGCAGAAAGCAGGATAGAAAGAGATACAGAGAGAGATACAGAGAGAGAGAGAGAGAGAGAGAGAGAGAGGGTGATTAGTGAGAGAGTGATTAGCGAGAGAGGGGGAAGAGAGGGGGAAGAGACCGTCAAGGAACGGAAGAGGACATCAGACGACATGATAAAGACATGACAAAGACACGATAAAGACACGATTCAGTATAGCCTCTCCTTCCAGGAAATCACTGAAAATGGCGGCTTGGTTCTTCACAGGGGAGAAGAGTGCTTGAGGAAAGGACAAGCCTGTCTTCCAGTTCGCCTTTGAACAGCTGTAGATTCTCTTTTCTAATATGCTAGGTAACCTGCATGTACAGTACACAATACATCCACATATCTGGGATCGAAGTGTACATATCTCTGTGTGTAGGGTAATATATCCCGTGCGTGCAGATTGGTGAATGTGTTCAGTGGCCAGTGGCATTCTACTGTGATATGGATTGGGTTATAGGCATAACCCCCTCTTTCTCCCTCATCCGTTTCCTCCACCAGGCTGCCTATCTGACCGTTCGAATCGATATGCAGGCCAGCGGCACGTCACTCTGACAAGATTCTAATAAAGATACATAATATTACCACAATTACACATTTTTATTGTGCTTCTGCCACCAATCATAGGGAGCGCGGCGGCGGGAGACAGCGATTAAAAAGCTTTTATTTCTCATTCTGCTGGAGGGGGGGGCTGGGCTGGGCTGGGCGCTTGGATCCGTGCCTCCCAGCCCACCAGAGGAATATAAAGAGTCGGTGGCTGATCTCTTCTGGGCTCCTCTCATCAATCATCCCATCAGAGCCCATTAGGGTTGGCAGCTTCCGAAAATATACAGGAGCATATGGAGCTAAGCTGCGGCAGCACCTGTGCAGACAGACAGACAGACAGCGGCAGGCAGGTGTTTCGGACGGACCAGTGCCTGCCTGCAGGGTTGCCGCCCTGCTGCACACACAGACAGGGACCACTGCTGTGCTGGCTAGCCCTAAGCGCCACCACCATCATCATCATGCCACTGCAGTGGCCGTTCTTAACCAGACCGGCCGACTGACTAGCAGCCACTTTGGACTCCATTCTCTGATTGTCTAAAGAGTGGCTGGGTCAATTACTATATCAATTGGGATGTCAATTGGGATGTCAGTTTACTAATTAGCGTGTCTTACACCATGGACATTTCGTGGAAGGCCTAACCGAACCTACCACCCTGAACTAAAACCCAGAGCGTGCGGCTGACTGCTGGCTCTTAGTCTTACATTGAGTAGCTGTTCGAAGGCGAACTGGAAGCCAGACTTGTAGTCAGTGGTTCCTTTGGCTTGCATGTTCATGATGGACTCCTTGAAGATCTTCTTGTTTCTCATGGTGGCCTGGACCAAGGTCTTAAAGCAGGGGACCACGGCATCTGCCTTCTCGTTAAACTGGGGGAGAAAAGACAGATAATGATGACTAATTGTCAATTGAACGTGTCTGAGTGTGACCACGCCGCTCGCTCGCTGGCATTTGACGGCCAATCCATCTGTTGTGTGTGTGTGTGTGTGTGTGTGTGTGTGTGTGTGTAACCAGATAAGGAGGGGAACGTGTGCAGCTGTGGGTTGCTCTGTGCCACTCTGGCAATAAACGTTGATAATTACAGTGTTCCACACAAAGAACAGGTGCACCTGGAATTCCAATGTAAACCAAGAACAGACACCCAGCCAAGGTAATGTCATCGAGATCTCCTCGGCAACATTTAAATTAGTCCTGGACTCTGTTTGTGACTGCGTGTGCGTGTGTGACAGACAGAAAGGTAAGCAGAGAGCAGTGCCTATGTGTGATTAGCATTGAACAGCAATGTCCTGTAATGTCAGCATTTTTAATGGCCTTTCTTCTTGAAGGTCAACTTGAAAATCCGTTGACATTTCGATGGCAGAATGATAGCATGAAATAGGGAAAGGAATTCGGTGCATGAAAAGTGTGCATGAAAAGTGCATGAAAAGATGGTGCATGAAAAGATGACATTTCCTTGTGTTTGTGTAGTCTGATACTTATATTGGTCCAAAATATAGAGAAGAAAGGACTTGAAGTATAGTATTCAAAATAACGATTAGAATTCCTTGTCACAGATAATGATCTCCTAACAAAATGCCAATTACACGTTCAATACAATTCCAGGCCTAATGTAATGCTTCTGTGGACGGTTATACTGTATTGCTGAGGCTGCAGGTAACCTAGTGGTTAAGAGTGTCGGACCAGTAATGGAAAGGTCGCTGGTTCTAATCCCCAAGGCGACTAGGTGACAAATCAGTCGATGAGCCCTTGAGCAAGGCACTTAACCCTGATTGCTTCTGTAAATAACTCTGGATAGGAGCAACTGATAAAGGTAATTGTTCTGTCAGAGGAAAGGATATCAACAGTTGTTGTGTTTGTAACTACAATGCATAATAATGGGAATATTTGACTGATCAAATGCACAATCTTTGAAAAACCTCAAATAACACAAATTACTGTTGGTGTCTTCATACACTAAAATATATACAGACAGATAGGTACACACACACACACACACACACACACACACACACACACACACACACCGGCACAACCATTGACTTTCCTTCCTACTTCCAGAGCTCTTATTTTCTCTATAGGGGTGGAAATCAGCCTCGTTCCCACCCAGATTACCACGCTCATTTCTGCCTCTTAGAGCTGGGATTTAGAGCCATACACTGACTAAGAGCACTGGATTATGGGGGATTAGCCACCCAAGTCTCCAAACAGGGCTACCCCACCAGTGTGTGTGTGTGTGTGTGTGTGTGTGTGTGTGTGCATGTATGTATGCAGTGAGTCAGACAATGCAGCAATCAACTCATGAAAAACCAAGGAAGGCAGGGAGACTGGGGGAGATAGAGCCTGGCACAATCACATCACACATAGACCAGGGGTTGCAACATTGTGGGACTATAATCATGTAGGAAAGTAATCGTTTTTACAGCATAACTATGCGATAGGAACCTATACGCGCTCTCATGGCCACCCCAATGCATTACGGATCCTGTTATATTGGAGGTGTTAACCGTGTTCTAACATTGTCATTGGATATTGACGAACAACCAGACCTTCAGCTGCAAATGACTGACACGGGGGGCCTGAAGGAGTCCCGGCAAAACGCAGAGCCCAGTTCTAATCGTCGCCTTACCAGCGAGGCTACTCACCCTGGCTACATTCACATAGTCATCATCTGACAGAGTGTCTAGCATCTGCATCACAGAGGACTTCATCAGCTTCAGGGTGAGTCCACTGACACTGCCACTCCTACAGACACAACAGAGCACAACCAACAGATCATTGAGCGTACAGTTCAACCTAAACGGCTCCGTCTTACAACCTCGTCCAGGTAGGATACCCATAGGAGTCTATACAGTGACGCTCCCTCTGCTCGTTTATACTGTGCTGAGTATTTACAGGTTGGGGATCTGGCGTAGGACACACAAAAACAGTCTTAATCTATCCTCTCATTCCTCCCATGACCCAACCCCAGTTTATTTCAGCATGCATTCAGGAAAAATAATCTTCGTATTGTACTGCTAAGACATGGGTACAAGAGCAAGAGGTCTGTGAAAATAAACACGATCGACATGGGAGTCTAGAATCTCCTCTGATCGGGGTAAACCAACAGGTGGCACTAGAGACCTTTACTGTCGCTGCTGAGAGAGGACAGGAGGGAGGAGAGAGGGAGAAGGAAAGACAAGAGGGAGGAGAGAGGGAGAAGGAAAGACAGGAGGGAGGAGAGAGGGAGAAGGAAAGACAGGAGCGAGGAGAGAGGGAGAAGGAAAGACAGGAGGGAGGAGAGAGGGAGAAGGAAAGACAGGAGGAGAGAGGAGAGAGGGAGAAGGAAAGACAGGAGGGAGGAGAGAGGGAGAAGGAAAGACAGGAGGGAGGAGAGTGGGATAAGGAAAGACAGGAGGGAGGAGAGAGGGAGAAGGAAAGACAGGAGGAGAGAGGAGAGAGGAGAGAGGGAGAAGGAAAGACAGGAGGAGAGAGGAGAGAGGGAGAAGGAAAGACTGGAGGGAGGAGAGAGGGATAAGGGAAGAAGGAGACAGGAGGGAGGAGAGAGGGAGAAGGAAAGACAGGAGGAGAGAGGAGAGAGGGAGAAGGAAAGACAGGAGGAGAGAGGAGAGAGGGAGAAGGAAAGACTGGAGGGAGGAGAGAGGGAGAAGGAAAGACAGGAGGGAGGAGAGAGGGAGAAGGAAAGACAGGAATGAGGGAGGAGAGAGGGAGAAGGAAAGACAGGAGGAGAGAGGAGAGAGGGAGAAGGAAAGACTGCATCTACTCACACATCCACAATGATGATCATGTCCTTGGGAGAGGATGCCCCTTGGATGTACCTGTTCAAAAAAGAAAGATGTGTTTAACAAATTGTATTAGTCTTCACTGTGTTTAATTGAACTGGTAGATTTGATGGGGATCCTAGGTTACAATAAACTGGGCTATGTTAATATGTAGCAACCAGAGCATATTTAAATGCTGAAATGGAGTATTAGCTTGCAAGAGCTGTGTCTAAATGGATTCTAAGCTTTGTTGCGAATGGTTGAGGCAAGTGAATGGAGTCCCGGCTTAGCTAAGGTTCACTTACAGTATAGGTAAAGCTATGTTTGCATGTTGAGCAACCTGTATGTGTATATCTTCAGTCTAAGTAATCTGAGTCGTCTTTAGACAGTTTGTTTTATACTTAGTTTGAGTCTGAACTAAACAGATTTCAGTCATGTTTCTAAGCAGGCTGAGCCGAGCTGACCTGTGTTTTGGGTCGTCTGAACAGATTTCAGTCATGTTTCTAAGCAGGCTGAGCCGAGCTGACCTGTGTTTTGGGTCGTCTGAAACGATTTCAGTCATGTTTCTAAGCAGGCTGAGCCGAGCTGACCTGTGTTTTGGGTCGTCTGAACAGATTTCAGTCATGTTTCTAAGCAGGCTGAGCCGAGCTGACCTGTGTTTTGGGTCGTCTGAACAGATTTCAGTCATGTTTCTAAGCAGGCTGAGCCGAGCTGACCTGTGTTTTGGGTCGTCTGAACAGATTTCAGTCATGTTTCTAAGCAGGCTGAGCCGAGCTGACCTGTGTTTTGGGTCGTCTGAACAGATTTCAGTCATGTTTCTAAGCAGGCTGAGCCGAGCTGACCTGTGTTTTGGGTCGTCTGAACAGATTTCAGTCATGTTTCTAAGCAGGCTGAGCCGAGCTGACCTGTGTTTTGGGTCGTCTGAACAGATTTCAGTCATGTTTCTAAGCAGGCTGAGCCGAGCTGACCTGTGTTTTGGGTCGTCTGAACAGATTTCAGTCATGTTTCTAAGCAGGCTGAGCCGAGCTGACCTGTGTTTTGGGTCGTCTGAACAGATTTCAGTCATGTTTCTAAGCAGGCTGAGCCGAGCTGACCTGTGTTTTGGGTCGTCTGAACAGATTTCAGTCATGTTTCTAAGCAGGCTGAGCCGAGCTGACCTGTGTTTTGGGTCGTCTGAACAGATTTCAGCCATGTTTCTAAGCAGGCTGAGCCGAGCTGACCTGTGTTTTGGGTCGTCTGCGCTAAGCTCTGTCTGTCTGTACAATAAGAGCTACTGCTGATTCTCTAGTTCCTCAATGACGCACCAGTCCGGTGTCAAACACATTCTTTACTCTGCCGGTCCCTTTGTCAGCTCGAGACACAAGCTGCTTAACACCATTATGCTACAGTTGCAAAGCTACTCCTAAAATAGGGCAGCTATGCGTGTGTGTGTGTGTGTGTGTGTCAGTCATGATGGTGCAGGGCGGGTCTGTGGGGGAGCAGAAACACAGCAGCAAAGTGAACCAAAGATGCTAGACACTTTGTTGTCCTGGAAAAGCCACAAACACAAACGTCTGCCCACTGCTGATAGAGGCTGACATATAGAGGCAAATTGGAATGCACTCATTCCCTTCCAACTGCAATTAAAATCCCATTACACCTGACACAAATGGAGCAGAGATTGACGTAACGTTACAGGGCTCCTCCAGGTCAGCTTGGCGGGGGGTTTCAAATGTTAGCGTTTAGTTCGTTTGGCATTCTGATGGGCGAGCGAAGCAGAGGCAGACCGATCATCAGTAGTCTCTTTCTGCTTTTTATCAGCGGTTCAGCTGTGTGTGGAGGCAGGCCAGCTGCCTGTTGGCCAGTTAGGTGCTTTTCTTATGCCGGGCCAGGGCCGATACAGAGGTAGAGAGGAACTGAGTCCTGGTAGGCCTCACTGTTGCTGCTCCCACAAGCCCCAGCCCATCACCTCACTGGCAGGCACCGCGCCACCACTCCAACCTGCACAGTGACCCCTGACCTCTGTTCCACTGCTGTCCCTCTACACCGACGTGGCCCTGAATCCCAGCTTCAAACACAACCGGGGCCTCACTCTCCTGAAACCCTTCTGAACCCCCCCCCAACCCCCCCCCAACCAGCACCATCACCGCTGACACTCGAGAGATCGATTAACCGTGCATGCCCAGAATAGGCAGAAGTGTGTGGGGGAGGGGGGGGGGGGAAATCCAATTATTTTTCATAACAGAGAACGCCACATCAAAGGTAGAATTTCCACAGCACTATGTGGCATTTGAAATCAGGTCTGGAACCATGAAGTGTATTGGCATGACTTTTATCAATTTAATTACGGAAATCTTAATTTGAGAAAGAGAGTGCACGGGGAGAGGGAAAGGGGAGAGAGAAGAGAGTTAGACTGCACGCAGTGATGGCTTCATTCCGTGGCTTGATGGAGTTGTGAAAGTGGTCGTCGATGCGGCACCCAACCCAGTCAGAATGTGCACCACGTCTCCACACCGGGGCACCAGAGAAAGCTCAGCCCAGATATTCAAGGAATGGCCCTTTTGGTGAAGGGCTTCAGACCTGAGTAACTGAGTGGCGGGAGGATTTCATTAAATCCTCTAACTCGTCTCATTCTCTCAGTGGACTCTAGTGCTTTCATATGGCTGAAGTTATTCATGGGCTAAATGTTAATGAGAGGGGCACAGCCGACTTCCATTACTGGTTCAACCTCAGTTGCCCCACACTCACATCACACAGTCAAATGCGGAGCTGTCATTAGCTCCCCATATGTCTCAGGGGGAAAACAATGTCACTTCAAGAGAGACTATTTCTCTTGGGGGTTTGTCTAAAGAGAGAGGCAGCATTGATCAGCTGCAACGAGGTTTAAGAGGAGTTTAGCAGAAGATGGAGAGAAGCTGAGTGTGTGACGCGGGGGGGGGGTTGGAGTGGGGGGGATCACTTGCGACAGAAGTTATAGCGCTGCCACGGCTGATATTTCCATAGATTGCCGTGCTGCATCTGACTGTGGTATTCTCTCTCTCTCTCTGTCTCTCTGTCTCTCTGTCTGTCTCTCTCTCTCTCTCTCTGTCTCTCTCTCTCTGTCTCTCTCTCTCTCTCTCTCGCTCTCTCTCTGTCTCTCTGTCTCTCTCTCTCTCTCTCTCTCTCTCTCTCTCTGTGTCTCTGTCTGTCTGTATTGTATTTATTCCTGCTTTCAAGCAAGCAAGTGAGGGAGGATGAGTGGGGTGAGGTTTTTTTCCATCTCCAGCCTGATGTATAGTAGTTCCATGGTGACAAAACATCATGGATTGAAGCTTATAGTGATATGTCTGCTGCATCTGATCCTCTATATTTGCCTCATGGATCCAGATGTGTTGTTTCTGCATGGGTTCCATTCAGTAATTAACTCTCAGCTCCTGCCCGCTGATGCCATTCTTTCCCTGTCATTACCCAGTCTCCTGCGTGCCAGAGCCAGGTGACGAGCAGATGGACCTGGCTGGTGCTGAACTGAGCCCAGGCACTCGCCCATCCCTGCCTGTCCCTGCCCACCGCCCCAACAACACCATCCCTGCCTGTCCCTACCCACCGCCCCAACAACACCATCCCTGCCTGTCCCTACCCACCGCCCCAACAACACCATCCCTGCCTGTCCCTACCCACCGCCCCAACAACACTATCCCTGCCTGTCCCTGCCCACCGCCCCAACAACACCATCCCTGCCTGTCCCTGCCCACCGCCCCAACAACACTATCCCTGCATGTCCATGCCCACCGCCCAATCAACACTATCCCTGCCCACCGCCCCAAACAACACCATCCTGCCCACTGCCCCAACAACACCATCCCTGCCTGTCCCTGCCCACCGCCCCAACAACACTATCCCTGTCTGTCCCTGCCCACCGCCCCAACAACACCATCCCTGCCCACCGCCCCAACAACACTATCCCTGCCTGTCCCTGCCCACTGCCCCAACAACACCATCCCTGCCTGTCCCTGCCCACCACCCCAACAACACTATCCCTGCCCACCGCCCCAACAACACCATCCCTGCCTGTCCCTGCACACCGCTCCAACAACACCATCCCTGCTTGCCTCTACCCCCCCTCCCCCAACAACACTATCCCTGCCTGTCCCTGCCCACTGCCCCAACACCACTATCCCTGCCTGTCCCTGCCCACCGCCCCAACAACACAACACCATCCCTGCCTGTCCCTGCCCACCGCCCCAACAACACCATCCCTGCCTGTCCCTGCCCACCGCCCCAACAACACTATCCCTGCCTGTCCCTGCCCACCGCCCCAACAACACCATCCCTGCCTGTCCCTGCCCACCGCCCCAACAACACTATCCCTGCCTGTCCCTGCCCACCGCCCCAACAACACCATCCCTGCCTGTCCCTGCCCACAGCCCCAACAACACCATCCCTGCCTGTCCCTGCCCACCACCCCAACAACACTATCCCTGCCTGTCCCTGCACACCACCCCAACAACACTATCCCTGCCTGTCCCTGCCCACCACCCCAACAACACTATCCCTGCCTGTCCCTGCCCACCACCCCAACAACACTATCCCTGCCTGTCCCTGCCCACCACCCCAACAACACTATCCCTGCCTGTCCCTGCCCACCACCCCAACAACACACCATCCCTGCCTGTCCCTGCCCACCACCCCAACAACACTATCCCTGCCTGTCCCTGCCCACCGCCCCAACAACACTATCCCTGCCTGTCCCTGCCCACCGCCCCAACAACACTATCCCTGCCTCTTCCTGCCCACCACCCCAACAACACTATCCATGCCTGTCCCTGCCTGTCCCTCTCTCTTTCTCTCTCTCTCTCTCTCTCTCTCTCTCTCTCTCTCTTTACATGGAAATGACTCTACATAATCGAATAACACCACAGTCCTTAATGAGAGCCACTGTGTAAGTGTGCACACGATGAGAAATACGAGTAGGCTGATGTCTGTGTGTGCACTTCATCAGAGATAGCTGTTTTGACCAATGTTTTAAGCAAAGCTTGTAGGCTAATGAGCAAATCAAAGTAAACACTTGTCACACACTAGTAATAACATAAAACATATGACAACATAAAACAGTCAAAATGTTTTGTTTGAGCGGCAGGTCTCAAGGCAGAGGCACAGCATTAAATGACAACAGATTAAAGCTGCAAAATTGGCACCCACAAAAAAAAACATCTTAAAAAGAACACATTAAGCAACCAGTAGAATACAATGACATATTCTGCGTGGCAGTGATTGTATTTCTGTCCCTTCGTGGCAGTCTGGTAAAAGAGTCTCATTGGAATTCATGAAATAGTTTTCTCGCGGAGCGGCGCTGTAAAATCAATACATTAACTGTGCTGGGGGGCTAACACTCTCAGAAGATTGTGTTTATGTACCCTGACCCGTTTCCCTGAGTGGGGTGCATTACATTTGAATCGGGGGAATTATCTACGTACTTTCCAGACAATACACAATGATAAAACACTCAAATGGCCTAGGTTAATCTTATTCTAGAATCAAGTATGTGTGTGTGTGGGCGTATGCGTGTGTGTGATTGTGGGAGTAGTTTCTATAAATACCTGCATGTGTGTGTTTCTGAATGTACGTGCACACTGAGTGTATGAAACTTTAGGAACACCTCCCTAATATTGAGTTGCTTTTCCCTCAGAACAGCCTCAGTTCGTCGTGGCATGGACTCCACAAGGTGTCGAAAGCGTTCCACAGGGATGCTGGCCCATGTTGACTCCAACGCTTCCCGCAGTTGTGTCAAGTTGTCTGGATGTCCTTTGGGTGGTGGACCATTCTTGATACACACGGGAAACTGTTGAGCGTGAAAAGCCCAGCAGCGTTGCAGTTCACACACACAAACCGGTGCGCCAAACCGGCACCTACTACCATACCCTGTTCAAAGGCTCTTTTCTCTTGCCCAGTCACCCTCTGAATGGCACACACAACACAACCCACGTCTCAATTGGCTCAAGGCTTTCAAATCCTTCTTTAACCCCTGGGCTCCCATTCGTCTACAGTGATGGAAGTGATGGATTTAACAGGTGACATCAATCAAGGGGCATCCTTGATTTCACCTGGATTCACCCGGTCTATGTCATGGAAAGAGCAGGTGTTCCTAATGTTTTGCACACTCCGAATACATTGCACCGGATGCATAGAGTGGATGGTATATACCTATCTATGAGTTGCAGTGTTTTGTATGCACATCCTGTGGGCGTGTGAATATTAACCGTGTGTATCGTTGTGATGATGGGCTTATTATTTTATGGACTCCTGCTCTCTTAGTGCTCCTGTGGATGTGGCTGCTGAATGAAGATTAAATTAAGATAAAAAAAAATATAGGAGGATGTGGCCCAGAGAGCCTGCAGGAGAAAGAGATGTTGTCTGTCTTTTATTTATTTGACTTTTGGCTGATTATTTGAGGGGGTTGATACCAAGAGACACATTTCCATATTTCAGGTTATGCCCAATAGTACGAAATATTATAAATCATTTAAATGTTATGGTAAATGTATTAAATCAGTAAATGGAAAGACGTTTGAATTCAAAACATTCAACAGTAGCTACACATTTTTCTACTATACTACGATGGATTTACAGATTTGGAGTTGAATTACTTTAGTCGCATGCCTTATGGGCCCAAGGTCACTATTTCCAATGGAACAAGAGATGGGAAAACATTCCGACTGTGACGCCGCAGTCATGGTTATCGCTTTACGCTACAGTCATAGAGACAGAGAAGCTTTCCCTTTGGCTAACCCACTCCCTGCAGGAGGAGTGAGTGAGGAGAATGGGAGAGGCAGGTAGGAAGGGAGGCAAGCACAGAGGCTCCAGGCGTTTGGGCCATGGCATTTTGGGAGGCTCATCTCCTGGCTGGGATTGACTAGAAGCCATAATATTTACTGAGAAGGTAGATTGACTTTTCAGAGAAATCAATATCTGTTATGGCCCTGCACGCTGTACTGAACCTGGAAGGTAATGGGATCTCTGCAACGCTTGGCTAACAGGACTCCATGCCTGTCTCTCTCTCTCTCTCTCTCTCTCTCTCTCTCTCCACCTCTCTTCCTTGACTTCCTTAACAGACTTTATAATGGACAAATGTTAATAATTAATGTCAGAGCAATTGGAGACAATTAAGTGTGTTGACTGGACCATTCATTTTCCCGAGGCCCGTTAGTGGGGAGCACAGCAGTCAGACAGATGGAGGGAGCCCATCTGTGGAGGCAGTGAGCTACGCAGCCTCATCTTCTCCCTTTTCCCGATTTCCTCAAAGGATTACACACGTTACACACTTTACACACACACACGCGCACATTCGCACGCACACACACACGCACGTGCGCGCACACACACATGCACGCGCGCACACGCGCACACACACACACACACGCACGCACACACGCACACACGCGCGCACACACACACACACACACACACACACACACACACACACACACGCACACACGCACACACACACACACACACACACACACACACACACACACACACACACACACACACACACACACACACACACACACACACACACACACACACACACACCCCCCCAGCTGGCACTCATTCCCGTAAAAAGGTGAAGGTCTTTTAGGCCACACACTGCGCACACAAGCCATCCTTTTATTTCCTCCTGAAAATCACATTTCAGACTTAGTGTCAGTGTTGGGGTTACCCCTGACAACAACCAAAAAAAACACATGAAAAGAATCACGTGAAAAGAACAGGTGGTTTTTTGGACACTTTTTGGACACTATATGAAGAAGAGAGGCATGCGCCTGCAGCAGTGAAGCTCCCAATTGCTGGCTCAGAAATAAGAAATGATCCTTTTTGTACGCACTTGAATTATTATACTCAGGCCGGCTAAGTTACCTTTTCACAGAACGGCAGTAAAGAATTTGCTATTCCATATGTGGAAACATTAATACTGCAACATCTTGACACAACTTTCTCACATGTGAGGAGAATCACAGTATTGCATCACCACATGTGAAATTGCAAGTTCTCTTCGATGTTTTCTTCAATTTTCACACGTGAACTTGCAATTCCACATGTAAACAAGACATATTTCACATGTGCAACTGCAATTCATATGTGAGGTGAAAACATGTTTTTTTCTCAAGTGAAACTGTGGTATTATCTCATTTAATACATCTGAAAACAGCTGTATGTGGAAATGCGATTTTCACACATGAAACTGGGATGAAGCGTGCTCCTGCGGGTGGCTGTTGGGTTTGTGGGGGAGGATTCTTGTATGTGCATCAACATGTGCAGGCGAGTGTGTGTTTGTGTGAAAGGGTGTGTGTGTGTGTGTGTGTGTGTGTGTGTGTGTGTGTGTGTGTGTGTGTGTGTGTGTGTGTGTGTGTGTGTGTGTGTGTGTGCGTGTGTGCGTGTGTGTGTGTGTGTGTGTGGGGTGGGGGGGTATGTGCATATGCATGTGAGTTACCTCCATTCCCCTTTAAAGGTCTATTTATCTATTGCTGTCCCCTAACAAACACGTGAATGGCTTACCTAACCCAGTGGGTGGTCTTTTAGCCCCCTGCGATTGGCTGACCCCTCCAGAGAGTGTCACAACCGAAGACAGCGTGTTAGACCATAATCACACAAGCATGACCTGCCACATCATGGCACTCCCTGCCACGGCCCCGCCACTCAACACGGCATGGGCACAGGTTGCTAGGCAACAGGCCACAAGAGCTTTCAGAGAGGATGGAGGGAAAGTCGAAGACCAACAGGCAGAGATGACAGTGACAAACATGGAGGACCAGGGGGTGACATGGTGCTCTTCAGTGGAAAGCATCCACCCCTGTCTACCCCTGTCACATCCTCTGTCTCCAGACTCCCTTCCTTCCTCTCAGCTCTCTCTCCATCTCTCTCGAGTGGAGCAGCGGTTTAAGGCACTACAGACGCCCTGGTTTGAATCCAGGCTGTATCACAACCGACCATGATTGGGAGTCCCTTAGGGCGGCGCACAATTGGCCCAGCATTGTCCGGGTTTGGCCGGTGTAGGCCGTCATTGTAAATAAGAATTTGCTCTTAATTAAAACCTCTTGGTACTAGGGGGCAGTATATTCATTTTTGGAATAAAAACGTTCCCGTTTTAAACGGGATATTTTGTCAGGACAAGATGCTAGAATATGCATATAATTGACAGCTTTGGATAGAAAACACTCTAAACTGTAAATATATTGTCTGTGAGTATAACAGAACTGATGTTGCAGGCGAAAGCCTGAGAAAAATCCAATCCGGAAGTGCCCCAGGTTTTGAAAGCCCTGCGTTCCAATGAGTCCCTATTGAACTGTAAGTGTACTATGAACCAGCGTACGCTTTCTACATATTCCCCAAGGTGTCTACAGCATTGTGACGTAGTTTGCCTGCTGCTCGCAAGGCATAATGCTATGCTCGGCTATCGATAAACTTACACAAATGCTTGTCTAGCTTTGGCTGTAAAGCATATTTTGAAAATCTGAGATGACAGGGTGAATAACAAAAGGCTAAGCTGTGTCTCAATATATTTCATTTGTGATTTTCATGAATAGGAATATTTTCTAGGGATATTTATGTCCGTTGCGTTATGCTAATTATTGTCAGACGATGATTACGCTATCGGATCTGGGATGGCGAATATCAAGATTAACTGACTTGCCTAGTTAAATGAAGGTTAAATTTAAAAAAATGTAACCCCCCTCTCCCTCTCTCAAATCCACGTTCCTCTCTGCCTCAAGGAAGACTCTTCTCCTGTGTGAGGGAATTAAAATGGGTTGTCGTATACACCGAGCGCATAAAGCATTAGGAGCACCTGCTCTTTCTCTACACCTGCACGAAATGAAAACACAGACATGATCGTCCTTTTAACTTGTCAGCGGCGTCCTGCAGCCCATTGTTAACACAAACAGCCCAATTATTGGCGGCATCGTGTTCACGTGGAGGTCTACAGTGTTTTACAGGCATTGTGTGAAGGCCCATGTCTGCCAGAGCAGAGGCATTGCAGGGACACTTTCTCCCAGAGTGTTAACTCAATTAGTCTGTCCAGGAAGAGCTTTTATGACTTCCACATTGTGATACGCTGGGAAACAACCTGGAGCTCAGCTAAACACAGGCTTCTCACACATCTTTAACGGCAACTCTAACCTTCTGAGCAGAATCCGTACGTCTCGGTTTTATATGAGTAGGCCGGTGAGTGTGCTGAACACACATCTCT
Organism: Oncorhynchus masou masou; assembly: GCF_036934945.1. NCBI lineage: Eukaryota > Metazoa > Chordata > Actinopteri > Salmoniformes > Salmonidae > Oncorhynchus > Oncorhynchus masou. The sequence continues at coordinate 50,667,873 of NC_088217.1, read as the reverse complement.
GTATGTATTAGCATGTTAATGGGAATGTGTAATAAAGCAGACTCTGTTGATATCGGTATAAATACGTTGCTTATTTACCTGACAGATACATCTCTGGAGTGGACTGTATAAGTGTTTGAATCGTATACCGTGGGAGTTTGCTGTTTGTCTCAGTGCATTGCCCTCCGGCCCATCCATCACCTCTGGCCAACCCTTGGCCTAAACAGCCAACCAAGCTATGCTGGAGCTGGACACAGGCAGACAGCCAGGGATGGAAACCGGCATCAACTCTAATCAATGTGGCTGTCATGATGATGTCCGGTGTGCTTTAATCTGCAACCAGGCAACAGGCAGCTCTTAAACAGAGCTGAAGAGACAGTGACAGGTAGAGGCAGGATGGAGGGGTGAGGGTGTAGGGGAAAGGGGGCTGTTTGGCCTCACACACTCGGTGCTGTCGAAAACGTCAAACCGCCGTGCTCTGTGAGTCCCTGGCCCTGGCTAAGATCTGACACACAGCAGGGATTCACAAACCAAATGGCAGGTGAACACTTAACGCAACACAGCAATGGCACCACTCCATATCGTATTTGCCACTTGGCTGCGGTCCTTCTAGCTGAGGAAAATGTATTTTCTCTGGTAACTCACTGAGATAAATAGGGGTTAGATAATGCTTTAACCTCAATGGCCTGAAACAAAGGAGAGAACTATTCTATTAAGCTTGGGGGGGGGGGACTAACTTCTATAATAGACCAAAGCTTACAAGAACACAATAAAAGACTGGTTACATTGGATTTCACAACACAATACACAGAGAAGGTTCTAACAAAGATGTAAGATATCTGGGGCTTTAATATTTGAAATTAGAATATGTGTCATTCTATAGGCAATACCATGTCTTTATAAAACCACCCCCCCCCCCCAAATTCATTGAGATGTTGCAAGTGTATTGGGAGCAGAATCTTTCATAATAAACAAATATGTGCTTTCCTAATATTATTGTCCTTCGGTTGAATAGAATATCCCATCATAAAGAAGGATTCTGTAGGCAAATAAATAGCAGATGAATCCCATGTAAATGGCCTTAGGCTGGCCCCCGGGTTGGAGAACATCAAAATGGAAAACCTGTAGGGCCTCTCTATCGCATGGAAGAGGAAGAAAACAGAACATGGACGTCAGTACTCACCATGGTCGTCTGCGCACGTCATACAGGTCAATCTTATTGGGTGCTCTCCAAGGAGTGGCTGGAAAAAGGAGGAATACAAAACATCATTCTGCAATTTGACCTCTTTTTTGTTTTGTTTTTTGATCTCTCATTTTTACCCCCAATTTTGTGGTATCCAATTGGTAGTTACAGTGTTGTCCCATCGCTGCTACTCCCCTATGGACTCAGGAGTGGCGAAGGTCAAGAGCCATACGTCCCCCGAAACACGACCCTGCCAAGCCACACTGCTTGCTTAACCCGGAAGCCACCTGCACCAATGTGCTGGCGACCGGAAGTCAGCTTTCAGGCGCCCGGCCCGCCACAAGGAGTCGCTAGAGCGCGATGGGAAAAGGAAATCCCGGCTGGCCAAACCCTCCCCTAACCTGGACGACACTGGGCCAATTGTGGGTCTCCCGGTCAACGGCCGGCTGTGACACAGCCTGCGATTGAACCCGGGGCTAATATCCTTATTAACAATGGTCTAGGACTTACCTGGGTAGTATCTTGTGACCCCCGTCGAGCTGCCGAACACCTGCCAGCGCAGAGAGCTGTCCTCCCGGCGGTTATCAATAAACACCCTCTCAAGAGCCTGGGTCCAGTTCAGCTCATTCAGGATGACTGGGGCTGCAGGGCAGGAGGAGAGGAGAGGAGGAGATGAGAGGAGACACTATGAGCACAGCCACGGAGGTACAGTACATGTCCAATCGACATAGTTTTGACACTATGATTTGACTGTTGGTGGTTTAATGTTCCTTGAAAAATGTAGATTTGCAAAGGAATAGTTTGACAGTAATAAAACGAGAGTTCAGTTCACGTAACAGGGTTGACCTTAAAACGGGGGACAGGTTTTTTTTAAATTACCTTAAAATGAATCACTAATCACATTAAATACATAATGATCTTTGGAAATTACTTTGTCAAACCCATAAAATAAATAGGGCTTTACAGTGATGGTGAGAATTTTGAGTTTCAAATCTTCTTTGGAGTAACAGAGGATGTTTAGAGGGACGTCAAAATGGTGACTTTTGACCCTTCATCAAGTTTCCATTTAAAATGTATTCAATATTCTATATTAAAGGGCACAGCCTTTTAAAATTGTACAATTCTACAATTTCTACTTAAAATATCAAAGGGACGCAAGAAAGGCACTCATTTCATGGAATTACCCTTATACTGTGTGTCCAGGTCAGGATAATGTAAACACAAAACAGTACAATCTCTCTTCTGGCTGAATAACCTTGTCCACTCTGACAGTGTGGTCAGACTCCATAAAAATGTATATATGCAATCAGCTGTCCCAGACCCGGAGGTGGTCCTCAGCAGTGTGGAGCAGGGCATCGCTGTAATCTGGACGATATCTATACGGTGGAGAGCAGTGGAGGAATCACACCTGACATTGGTCGAGGTCATGTGTCACTGCATATGTGGAGACAGCAGTTTGGACGATGCTGCATTTGAATAGAGAGGGAAAATGATGGTGCTATTCATGCTGCTGCTATTTCCCCACAGAGCCAATCAAAACAGCTTGACTGTGTGTGTGTGTGTGTGTGTGTGTGTGTGTGTGTGTGTGTGTGTGTGTGTGTGTGTGTGTGTGTGTGTGTGTGTGTGTGTGTGTGTGTGTGTGTGTGTGGCCTGCAGTGTAGATGGCTGACATTACAATAAAGGCGGCTCACATCTGCATAATACTCCCAGTCAGCGTGTGTGTGTGTGTGTGTGTGTGTGTGTGTGTGTGTGTGTGTGTGTGTGTGTGTGTGTGTGTGTGTGTGTGTGCGTGTGTGTATTTAAGTTAAGGTCACAGCTATATCTCACAGGCCAGTAGTACTTTATGAAAGAACGGGACCGCCAATTGCTGAAGCTCGTAGCGCGTAAAAATCGTCTGCAACAACTCACTACCGAGTTCCAAACTGCCTCTGGAAACAACGTCAGCACGATTACTGTACGTCGGGAACTTCATGAAATGGGTTTCCATGGCCAAGCAGCCACACACAAGTCTAATGCACAATCCCAAGCGCCGGCTGGAGTGGTGTAAAGCTCGCCGCCATTATACTCTGGAACAGTGGAAACTCAATCTCTGGAGTGATGAATCACACTTCACCATTTGGAAGTCCGACGGACAAATCTGGGTTTGGCGGAGGCCAGGAGAACGCTACCTGCCCGAATGCACAGTGCCAATTGTAAAGTTTGGTGGAGGGGGAATTTTTTTCATGGTTTGGGTTAGTTCCAGTGAAGGGAAATCTTACCTCTACAGCATACAATGACATTCTAGATGATTCTGTGCTTCCAACTATGTGGCAACAGTTTAGGGAAGGCCCTTTCCAGTTTCAGCATGACAATGCCCCCATGTACAAAGCGAGGTCCATACAGAAATGGTTTGTCGAGATTGGTGTGGAAGAACTTGACTGGCCTGCACAGAGCCCTGACCTTAACCCCATCAAACACCTTCGGGATGAATTGGAACGCTGACTGAGAGCCAGGCCTAATCGCCCAACATCACTGCCCACCTCACTACTGCTCATGTGGCTGAATTGAATCAAGTCTGATTAATGTGGTATTTTGTTTCCTGACACATGAACAAGCCAGTTGATCCGAATATATAATGGCGTATCAGATTTTGCTCTCTGTCTAGACAGAAAAAGACTTTGAAGTCAAATTTTGCAGTAAAAAAAGCCAGTCCCCGCAGCAATGTTCCAAACATCGAGTGGGAAGCCTTCGCAGAAGAGTCTAAGCTGTTACAGCAGCAAGGGTTACCAAGTCCATATTAAATGCCCATCATTTTGGAATGAGATGTTCGACGAGCAGGTGTCCACATACTTTTTTCCCCCTGCATGCCGCTCTCCCCCCCTCTCCCCTTCCATTAATACCATACATGTCCTGCTACTTCTCTCTCACCTTGCATCCTGTGCTCGAATGCCATCCACCCCGCCAACGCATCCTCCACCACCTTCCCCCACCCTTGAGCTGCTGCCACAGAGAAAGGCTTTCACTTCCTGTTTAATAGCTGAGCTGGAGTCAGAAGATGGGGCGCGCAATCAGAGGTTTAATGGGCGCCTGATTAAAGGAGAAACAGGACGAGACGCTGAGCTGAGGAGAACTTCACTGGCTTTCCTGATTTAATTACTCAGCCAACCACAGCCAGATAAGCCCCTGAACCTCCAAGTCCAGCTTCTCTCCCCTTCTCGTTTGAATTTCACACAAATAAACGATCATTATCCACTTTTCCCATGATTTTCAATTACTGCGCCGAGTTGCTGATGAGCTGTCAGGTTAGAGAGAGAGAGAAAGAGAGAAAGAGAGAGGAGAGAAGAGGCCCGACCTGCCCCACCCCCGCCCCCACCCAGCCGGCCTCTAAACACCACTCACACGCCTCATTTGCTGGAGCACTAATTCAAACATTAGTATTCACACTCTTTTGTTTAACACTGAAACATTCCGTTGTTGAATTGCCCAGAAACTATTACATTCAAAGTCAAAGTTAGATAGTTAAACTGAGGATGTTTTGTATAGAACCTCTTCAAAATTCAAACAAGCTAGCTGTTAGTGAAAGGCCTGCCGTCTCTTGCTTTGTAACACACGAACACGCGCACGCACGCACGCACGCGAGCGAGCACACACATACACAAACATGCACACATACACCAGCACTAACCAGTGACTGGAGGGGAGGAACATATGAGAGCCAAATTGCTCTTGTCACCAAGGGGAGCGCCTCAACATGTTTTCCACTAAATTCAGAGACATAATCACAAAAAAAAGAAGAATGAAAGGAGAAGAGCAGGATGGAGAGAATTTTACAGATGTAGATAAATAGAGGAACAAACAGGGAGCGAGAGAGAGACAAGAGAGAGAGAGGCAAGAGAGAGAGAGGCAAGAGAGAGAGAGAGAGAGAGAGGCAAGAGAGAGAGGCAAGAGAGAGAGAGGCAAGAGAGAGAG